>NC_084733.1:46039792-46304792 GCF_033978785.1 Entelurus aequoreus | reverse complement strand
GTGTTTTCAGCAGACTGCATTGCAAAATTATTAACCCCCCCTCTTCCTCTCGCGCGAGATCCACCCAGGATTCCTTAAATTGTTCCTTCTTGGCGAGCATGCATCCTTGTTTTGATTTTTTGCCTTCTAAAACCACAGAATGTTCAGACACTTTATCACCCCCAATCGCTATAAACCTGCGGCTCAAAGACTCAATTGTTGTTTCACTACTTCGCATTTAAGCTACCTTAGCGCTGCGGTTAGCATGTTCTCCTCTCCTCCCTCCTCCCTGTGTGTCCGCACTACTGTAGATTTGCATTTTAAAACCGTCTGTATTTTGGACATTTGTCCATCGATTCAGCATCGTCCACATTGTAATTGTGATGCAGCGGAGAATCGATAATTTTTCCAACCTCTAGCTGTAAGTGTTACATTTTATCTCATTCCACTTTGCAGACATGATGGCTACAGTCCGCAGTATCCTGGCATGCCGTATGGGATGCATCCCTCTGGAATGTACCAACAACAACAGGTGAGTTCACAGTCAGTATTCATTCTCCATTTAATGGAAAGTGATGAATGATAATAGGCCCTCATTCACAAAAGATGGTGTTGAAAATGTTCACTGTCTTATGTGATCCATGTATTTATTATGCATTTTAGACAAGAGTAATGATGAGACGCATGTCTTGATAGCCGTAATAATAGTAGTAATAACTGTTACAATAATAATGGCAATAATACCTCGGTTTTTGTCTGTAGTCATTTCCAAAAGGTCTGGTAAAAAAAAAAAATGTTTTGCCTATAAGAATTCATGCAAAAAATCTGTTCCTAAAAATGATGAACACATATTTTATAGAAAATAATAATACGGTAGTTTAAAAACAATGTGAAATTCATAAAAATGATGAATGATATGGATGAATATCACTTTTACTTTTATTGAAAACTCTGTTTTTTAATATCTCTTTTAAATTGCTTGACAAAAGAAGCAAATGAATATTCTAATATTTCTTTATAGTTTATTATGAATACATTGTGATTCATTATTAAAGAAATAACTTTGTGATTTTTGGTACCAAAAACAAAAGTTACGATAATTATTATTATGACATTAGCCTGGTATCTCAAACCAAATTTTAATCATGTATTTACGCGGATTAATCACACTATTTATGCTCCGACTGGTGTGGTCGTTGGCAAATTTTACTTCAAAATAAACCCCATCAGGACTTTTGATAACACCGTTATCAGGTTTTGAGTAAATGTAATGTATTCACCATGCACGAGGGCACCCGAGGCCGCAGTTCGATAATCGACTTTGTAGTTGTGTCATCGGATTTGCGGTGTCATGTTTTGGACACTCGGGTGAAGAGAGGGGCAGAGCTTTCTACCAATGGTGAGTTGGCTCTGATGGTGGGGGAGGATGCCGGACAGACCAGGCAGGCCCAAACGCATTGTGAGGGTCTGCTGGGAACGTCTAGCAGAGTCTCCTGTCAGAGAGTGTCGTTGTGGCTTGTGCAGCCCTTTGAGACACTAGTGATTTAGGGCTATATAACTAAACATTGATTGATTGCTTGAGAGTTTCAATTCCCACCTCCGAAAGAACTTTGAACATGTCACGAGGGAGGACCTGGACATTGAGTCCGAGCGGACCATGTTTCCGTACCTCGATTGTCGAGGCGGCTGATCAGAGCTGTGGCCGCAAGGTGGTTGGTGCCTGTCGTGGTGGTAATCCCAGAACCGGATGGTGGACACCAGCGGTGAGGGATGGCGTCAAGCTGAAGAAAGAGTCCTATCGGGTCCTTTAGGCTCATGGGATTTCAGAGGCAGCGGACAGGTACTGACAGACCAAGCGGTGTGCGGCTTCGGCAGTCACGGAGGCAAAAACTCGGACATGGGAGGAGTTCGGGGAAGCCATGGAAAACGACTTCCGAACGGCTTCGAAGCGATTCTGGACCACCATCCGCCGCCTCAGGAGGGGCAACAGTGCACTGTCAACACCGTGTATGGGAGGATGGTGTTCTGCTGACCTCGACTGCGGATGTTGTGGATAGGTGGAGGGAATACTTCGAAGACCTTCTCAATCCCACCTACACGGCTTCCTATGAGGAAGCAGTGCCTGGGGAATCTGTGGTGGGCTCTCTAATGACCTTGGATAAGCATAATAAGATGGATGGATGGATGGATGGTAGTGCATTCAAGCAACACATGTAAAAAAATTTCCTGTGACATTCTGACAATAAAGTTGGATTTGTGTCTGAATATTCGGGTCTTTTTTAAGATAAGTTAAATTATGCAAGCGAGTAATAACCTGGGATTAATCGAGATGAATCCAATTAAAAGTGTAATTAATTTGATTAAGAAAATGTTATAATTTGACAGCATATATATATAGTTGTGCGTTAGAAGAATATTTTCAGAATATTTTTACTAACAAGGTCCTCCTTTGCTTGGGCAGAGCTACAAAAGGCCCATGGATAGTATGTACGGACCCCCACCCAAGAGGCACGAGAGCGACATGTACGGCATCCAGTACTCCAACCAGCAGACAGAAATGTATAACCACTACGGTGGGGGCTATTCAGGCCCAGATACCAGACCCCTCCAAGGACAGTTCCCTTACACCTACCCCCGTGACCGCATGGCTTCTTCAATGCCAAGTCAGCACAGCATGATGAGTGGGGGGCCGACCACCAACCACACTGGTGACGGAGCCAACATGTGGCCGTCCAGGACAGACCTGGGTTATCCCTACCCCAACCGACAAGGACCTCCATCCCAAATGCCCCCTTACGGCTCCATCGGCAGGGAAGATATGGACGGGCGTCCCGGGCAGGATCAGTGGCACCGGCCGTCTCCTTATATGTCATCACCGGGCGGTATGTCTCCCTTTACATCACGCCACCCCTCTTCGTCTTATTCCAACTCCCAGTCCATGGCGAACCACCTGCCCAGAGCGCCCAGTCCAGGGGCGTTCCAGCGGGCCATGGACTCTCGGGTGTCGCCCAGCAAAGCGGCTTTCATGTCAGCCATGAAGATGTCAAAACCCGGGATGCCCATGATGGGATCTCAGGGATGCGGCCCACTGGGTCAGTTCCCTCCCAACCTGAGGAGGGACCTCAACT
This sequence comes from Entelurus aequoreus, assembly GCF_033978785.1. NCBI lineage: Eukaryota > Metazoa > Chordata > Actinopteri > Syngnathiformes > Syngnathidae > Entelurus > Entelurus aequoreus. The sequence goes on along the minus strand of NC_084733.1, from coordinate 46,301,685 downwards.
ACCCACCGGGATCAGTGGAGGGCACCATGCCCAACCTCAGGCATCGACGCAAGCTCACCTCCAAGGACACTGGTGAGATGCAGCATTCATTTGTGTTGGATTTTATCATCTGGGCATATTAATATGTTCTATTTATGGAATAAAATAGAAATGTGCCAAATAATAATCTTAATAAAACTGAAAAATTAAATATAATGCTAATTTGGATATATTTCTATTTGGAATGGAAATTTGACAAAATTCCTTGTATTGATTATTGATAATTTTTATGGAATGTTCTGAACTCCTGTTTCTATGCCAGTGTAATATTGGAAGTGGATTTCAATATGACATGTAGCTGTTTAATAAAAGAGCTTGATTACCTCAAATTACCAATGAAAAGTTGAGTAATGATGACTGGTTTAAAGCAGTTTTGGGCCAAAAGTGAGAAGCTTTTGCTCTCTCTCTCCGTTTTTTAACTTAGGAACGCCCGAGGCTTGGCGTGTGATGATGTCTTTGAAGTCTGGCCTGTTGGCAGAGAGCACATGGGCGCTGGACACCATCAACATTCTGCTGTATGACGACAGCACTGTGACCTCCTTTAACCTCTCGCAGGTAAACGGCTGATCGATGACGAGGCGCATTAGAGATGTGACGTTTTCGAACGAATCAAGTCTTTTTAGCAACTATTTTCAGTGAATGAAGAGAATCGATTTGCAATTGCTTGAGTCTCAGTTGTCTGCTAATATTTGTGTTTCAGTTGTCCCACCTCCATTCCTGAGATTTTAAACATGTGAATGTTGTTAGCGTTCAAACATAAAACTCTGCAACAATTGTTCATCAATGTATTAATCCTATTATGCCCTTTTGTTCTGACAGGCGTCTCCTCCCACATTTCTCATCAGATACATATCGAGCAAAAGACCAAAATGTTCAGCAAATTCAGAATGTGCAGGCTATCTATTAACGCTTTCTGAAAAATGGCCCCATTTTCCAAAAATCCACATTTTACGCGGCATTCTCTCCTTAGAAATGAATATACTTTTTATGCTTGGGAGATTGGTTCCATTTTCTTCTTGGATTAAATGTTGACCAATTGAGCTCAAAGACTACGTTTACAATGCGGGCCAAAGTTTAAATAATTGTGCTTTTTATAAATCCGATTTTTTCCAGCTGCATGTTTAGATTACAAGTAAAATGCAATTTTCATCAGACTCCACTGTAAATGCGTAGAGGCCCCAATGTGGCCCATGTGACACCCGATGTCACTTGCATGCGCAGTTCAATAAAGTGTTAACAAAGGAAGTCGACCGGATTCTGTATATGAACAAGGACGTCGCTACTACTACTACTTTGCAAAATAAAAGATTGTTTTTTTATGTTACAAAAAAGTATTAAAGTAATATAATGCATGTATACATTTGAAAAGATCAGATTACAAAGGGATTTAGAATACCTCCTGATGTGGCCCGAATCTGATGCAAAAAGATTTGATTTGAAGCACTTTGAAGTATTTAGACTGGCAAAAAATATCCGATCTGTGTTACTTGAGGGAAAAAAATCAGATTTGGTGTGCAGTGTAAAGGGAGCCAAAGAATATAGTTGTGTAGGCAGCTGTGTAGGCAGCTAATGTTATTTCAGTATTTAAGGGCTCCTGTCAAGCAGTAGCAAGACATCTCAATGCAAACCCGAATCCTAATGAATCGGCCTTTGCAAATGTATCCAGACTGAAGTTGTCTTCTACTGTTAACACATACACACGAACACATCACACTGACATGCCCATGTGGCAGCCATCTTGGTGGGGGCAACGTTTCCATTAAAGGCAATGCATAGAGAAGGGTCGAGCCGCGGTCGTGCCCACAGGGGTGACAACAACGGAAGTGAACCTTGTCTTAAAGACATGCCCACAGTGGCGCTGACAACACGAGAGTGGGCACTTGATTTATACTTGATCCAAGATGGCTAATGCAATGCACCATGGTTGTCATTATTTCGATGGTTTAATGTACAGTATTGCTTTTTCGGCTGATTACATGCAATCCTAATTTAAAACCTAACCCTGACTTACTTTCAGCAATACTTCTTTTTTTTTTCTTCTGATTTCCGTGTTACGTATTGTCTCTCCAGCTTCACTTCCGTTTCAGACACACTTCACTCCATTGTCGTGACCCCTGCGGGCACATCTTTAAGTGGACGCGACTTAGACTTAAAGTGGGCACCCAACTTAGACCTAAAGTGAGAGCGACTTAGATGTACTTGAATGCATGTAGTGGTTATGTGGCAGCCACCTTGGTGGTAGGGGTGTAACGGTACACAAAAAACTCGGCTCGGTACGTATCTCGGTTTAGAGGTCACGGTTCGGTTCATTTTCGGCACAGTAAGAAAACAACAAAATATACAGTTTTTGGTTATTTATTTACCAAATTTGTAAACAATGGCTTTATCCTTTTAACATTGGGAACACTATAATAATTCTGCCCACGTTAATCATCATTAAACTGCCTCAAGTTGTTGCTGTGATTAAATAAAATGACAAAACTTTTCTTCTACATATAAAAAGTGCAACATTAAACAGTTTCAAGTCAACTCATCATGCTTAATTTATTACAGCATTTGGGAAGCCAGTAGTTGATTTATTATGTAAATGTTATATTTTTTATCAACATGTGATAGCAGGGACCTTGCCATTCAAAACTAGGCTGCTGCATTACTAATGATTAATGTAACTATAGCTGAAAAAATGGTACAATAGCAATAGGAGAGACTATTCATCTCTGAACACCATGGAGTTCATGTAGGCTTAATGATGCAGTTACATTATTATATCAACTATCAGAGACAGAAACTCTTCATTTAACATAATGTCCTTTTTTGCTGCTTCAACACAGAAAAAGCGAATTAGCCTTCACCTCAAGCCAGGACTGCGAGCGAGCTGAACTGCCTTTTATATTTCTAGAAAGTCAATGGGCTCATAGTGATGTTACTAGTAGTTGACTGAGAGGTGTTTATTATAATTTGGGGAGAGTCTGCTGCCTGATGCTTACCTGCTAAACGCTAAGCACTGACTACATGCGCTCTGAATACGCACTGCTGATTGGCTGTTACCGCTCTGTTTGTAACCAATCAGATGGTTGTGTGGGTGGGACAATGCTGGGTGCTGTGTAGAGTACTGACAGAAACAGAGGCTGAGGCGGCTACTTAATATGTTCGTGTGGAAACTCGTTCGGTACACCTCAGAACCGAACCGAAACCCCCGTACCGAAACGGTTCAATACAAATACACGTACCGTTACACCCCTACTTGGTGGCGGCACTGTTTCCTTCATACTAAATGACAAAATATTTTCCTCAACAGATCTGACTCATGTTGTTTACATGTTTTCTGTGTCTAGTTGCCGGGCTTTTTGGAGCTCGTCGTCGAGTACTTCCGCCGTTGCCTGATTGAGATCTTCGGCATCCTGGAAGAGTTTGAAGTAGAAATGGTGGCACAGAAAAGCTTGATGAACCTCACCTCTGATAAGAATGAAGAACCAACCCTGGACGGTGAAAGTGAAAGTACTGTCCAGCTGATACCAGAAGCTGTATTATGTATGGAGGTACCAGAGGACCTACTAGGGAACAAAATGGAGGAATCTCTTTCTGCTTGTGGACAACCTGTGTCACCTAATGGAAGGGAGTCTGGTGGGTGCATAAAAAAGGGTGAAGAAGACAAAGAGGAGGGTGAAAAGAAAGCAGAAAGTAAAAATGTGTGTGACGCTGAGCAGCAGTCAAAACCCAAACAAGCTAGCAAATATGACAAGTTCCCCATTAGCATTGTTGAGAGAGAGGACTTCAGTGAAGACATGATGGGTGATTTGGTTGAGGAGTTCAGCAGTGGGCTGCTCCACTGGCAGGCTGGTGGTGGGGACACCACGTCGCACATTCAAACATATTTCGAACCCCGCAGTGATCCACCTGCCAGTGCAGAAGACAAAGAAAACGAGACACCTGTCGGGAAGGAGCAAGCGATGAAACATATCTCCGCCACAATCGACGATGTTCTGTGTGCGCGGGTTGACGCTCTCTCCCACGCCCACCCCGCACGCTCAATGCCCTCCTACCCTTTCAGGGTGCACCCGGACGGAGAACGGGACCGCATCACCTTACTGGAGGACGAGCCACGCTGCCTGGACGAAGCCCCGCTGTCTACTAGCTCAGCCTGGCAAGAATCACTAACCAAGCGCTGCCTCTGCGTCTCCAACATCGTCCGCGGCTTGTCCTTCATCCCGGGGAACGACTCGGATTTGTCTCGGCACCCCACGCTGGTCCTTCTTCTGGGCCGGCTCCTCCTGCTGCACCACCAGCACCCCGAGAGGAACAGATTGCCCCCCGGCTGTCAAAGAGACGAGAAGGGCAGCAAAGACGAGTGGTGGTGGGAGTGTCTGAGTCTGCTCAGAGAGAATGCGATGGTCACACTGGCAAACATCTCTGGCCAGCTGGATCTGTCCGCCTATCCCGACACCATCTGCCTGCCAATATTGGACGGCCTCCTTCACTGGATGGTGTGCCCTTCCGCCGAAGCACAGGACCCCTTCCCTTCGGCGGCGGCCTACTCCCAGCTCACCCCTCAGAGGCTGGTTCTGGAGTGCCTCTGCAAGCTGAGCATACAAGACGGCAACGTGGATCTCCTTCTGGCCACGCCTCCTTTCAGCCGCCAGGAGAAACTCTTTACAATACTGGTCCGCTACGTGGGTCAGAGGAATGCCCAGGTGTACAGGGAGATGGCGGTGGCCGTCATCGCCCACCTGGCGCAAGGAGACCCCACTGCCGCACGTGCCATAGCCGCGCAGAAAGGAAGTGTGGGCAATTTGGTGGCCTTCTTAGAGGACGGCGTCAGCATGGCCCAGTACCAGCAGAACCCTCACAGCTTGCTGCACATGAGCCATGCCCACATGGAGGCGCCCAGCGTTAGCATGTTGTGTAGAGCAGCTAAAGGCCTGTTGGCCATGGCCCAAGTGGAGGAGAACAAAGCAGAGTTTGTGCTCTACGAAAGCAGATTGTTAGACATTTCCATTTCTTCCGTCCTCAACGCAGGCGTGGTGGCCATCGTTTGCCAGGTCCTCTTTCACCTGGGGAAGCTATGACAGGAGGAGAGGCGGGACTTGGCTTAGCAGACATTAAGGCGGACTATTTCACTTGATTTGCTTTTTTTATTTATCCAACAGAGAAAAAAATGTTTTTTAAAAGAAAAATCCATGTCTCTATGTACAATCTCTGAGTCCTCTTCCATGCGGGCTTGAGATTTCATTTGAATACAAATATTTAAAACCTGCCGGTGTTGACCTTGTGTTTACTTTTTTCACACCAGACTTCGGTGCTGACTTACACGGAGGAGGAGTTGCAATTATCATTTTGTTGTTGTTTTTGTTGTATAGAAGCTATAACGTCCTGGTTTTGTTATTGGAGAGTATTTATTTAAAAATGTGACACTGTACAGGAGTTTTCTTGAGGTTTGTTTTTGTCTTTTTTGGGGCCAGCATTTGTGGAGGAAACACACACTGACTTATTTTCGTCTCTCTGCTGGAAGAGAACTTGTGCAATAGGACAAAGAACAACCGAGGAACCGGAGGAAAACAGGCATGCAGTGTGCACTGTTGACCACAGGGAGGCAGCCTTGCACCAGCCAATCAACTTAAGAGGAGCGCGCCTGTCAAAAATGAATTGATCATTGCCTCAAAGACTCTGCAACTTGTCTCCTCAAGGCCTGTCTGTATTATTTCATCACTGTATACAAAACTGTACAATGGTTATTGCCAATCCAATCAAGCATAGCAACGGGTGGAAGACTATTCACACAGCTTTTATTGTTGTCAAACATTTGTTATTGTTAATGATTATACATCATTTGTTAATGGGGTCAGATATTTGAACATGGTTATCCCTGTTTCAGTGTAAAATAAATAGTAATGAAGCCTGTACGCATTGTATTATAGCTGAGAAAACAATCGCTTTGGTAATCAAATGTTAAAGTGCCAGGGTGAGAGGAGCCACAAGTTACACTTTTTTTTTGTAATGTCCTCCATTCACATTTTGGAGAAATGTGCTGTAAAACTACAAGATTATTGTAAAATTTGCCTTTTTTTCGTATGACTTCAGTATGTCTCTTTTATCCATTATACACATTTATACTCTGTCCTGCACATGTCACAAATAAATGTACAATGCTTACGTTATGCTCAAACTGCCAAATAGTTGCGTTACTTTCTCAGTAAATATGTACAACTATAATGACGTAAGTACAACAAGGACTGTAATTCTGCATTTAAATAATGTAATTAACTATGAAATCACTATTGTTAAGTTACAGCATATAGTTATAATTATATTGTAATTAAGTATAAAAAAAAATTGTAAAGTTACAACATAAAGTTGTAATTTTATTGTAATTACAAAAACAATTGCAAAGTTCTAGGACATATTTGTAATTTTATTGTAATTAAGTATAAAAACACAGTTGGGAAGTTATAGCATATAGTTGTAACTTGTAATTGTATTGTAATTAACTATAAAATCACAATTGTAAAGTTCCTGCACATATTTGTAATTTCATTGTAATTCAGTATAATCAATCAATCAATGTTTATTTATATAGCCCTAAATCACAAGTGTCTCAAAGGGCTGTACAAGCCACAATGACATCCTCAGTACAGAGCCCACATACGGGCAAGGAAAACTCACCCCAGTGGGACGTCAATGTGAATGACTATGAGAAACCTTGGAAAGGACCGCATATGTGGGTAACCCCACCTCCCCCTCCCCCCTCTAGGGGAGACCAAAAGCAATGGATGTCGAGTGGGTCTGACATAATATTGTGAAAGTCCCAACACATCAGCAAAAGTCCAGTTCATAGTGGGGCCAGCAGGAACCATCCCGAGCGGAGACGGGTCAGCAGCGTAGAGATGTCCCCATCCGATGGACAGGCTAGCGGTCCACCCCGGGTTGGGAGCAGAGTAGAAAAGAAAAACGGCAGATCAACTGGTCTAAAAAGGGAGTCTATTTAAAGGCTAGAGTATTCAAATGAGTTTTAAGATGAGACTTAAATGCTTCTACTGAGGTAGCATCTCTAACTTTTACCGGGAGGGCATTCCATAGTATTGGAGCCCGAATAGAAAACGCTCTATAGCCCGCAGACTTTTTTTGGGCTCTAGGAATCACTAATAAGCCGGAGTTCTTTGAACGCAGATTTCTTGCCGGGACATATTGTACAATACAATCGGCAAGATAGGCAGGAGCTTGACCGTGTAGTATTTTATACGTAAGTAGTAAAACCTTACAGTCGCATCTTAGGTGCACAGGAAGCCAGTGCAGGTGAGCCAGTATAGGCGTAATATGATCAAACTTTCTTGTTTTTGTCAAAACTCTAGCAGCCGCATTTTGTACCATCTGTAATCTTTTAATGCTAGACATAGGGAGGCCCGAAAATAAAACGTTACAGTAATCGAGACGAGATGTAACGAACGCATGGATAATGATCTCAGCATCGCTTGTGGACAAAATGGAATGAATTTTAGCGATATTACGGAGATGAAAGAAGGCCGTTTTAGTAACACTTTTAATGTGTGACTCAAACGAGAGAGTTGGGTCGAAGATAATACCCAGATTCTTTACCGAGTCGCCTTGTTTAATTGTTTGGTTGTCAATTGTTAAGGTGGTATTATTAAATAGATGTCGGTGTTGAGCAGGACCGATAATCAGCATTTCCGTTTTCTTAGCGTTGAGTTGCAAAAAGATAGCGGACATCCATTGTTTAATTTCATTAAGACACGCCTCCAGCTGACTACAATCCGGCGTGTTGGTCAGCTTTAGGGGCATGTAGAGTTGGGTGTCATCAGCATAACAGTGAAAGCTAACACCGTGTTTGCGTATGATGTCACCTAGCGGCAGCATGTAAATACTAAAGAGTGCAGGGCCAAGAACCGAACCCTGGGGAACTCCGCACGTTACCTTAACATAGTCCGAGGTCACATTGTTATGGGAGACACACTGCATCCTGTCAGTAAGATAAGAGTTAAACCAAGACAAGGCTAAGTCTGTCATCCCAATACGCGTTTTGATACGCTCTAATAAAATATTATGATCAACAGTATTGAAAGTGGCGCTAAGATCAAGAAGCAGCAACATAGATGACGCATCAGAATCCATCGTTAGCAATAGATCATTAGTCATTTTTGCGAGGGCTGTCTCCGTAGAGTGATTTGCCCTGAAACCGGATTGAAAAGGTTCACAGAGATTGTTAGACGCTAAGTGTTCATTTAGCTGCTGTGCGACAATTTTTTCGAGGATTTTCGAGATAAACGGAAGGTGGGACACCGGCCGGTAGTTTACCAGGAGATCAGGATCGAGGTTAGGTCTTTTGAGTAGAGGCTTTTTTGAATGCTAGGGGAACAGTGCCAGAGGAAAGTGATAAGTTTATAATATTTAACACTGATGGACCTAATAATACGAAAAAGCTCCTTGATAAGTTTCCCAGGAATTGGGTCAAGTAAACATGTTGTTTGTTTTGTCCCATTTACCCATTTTGACAATTCCTCCAATGTTATTTCATCAAAGAGAGAGAAACTATTTTGGAGGCCGGTATCCGTCGTATATACAGTCGTATTTGTGTTAATAGAACCCAGTTGTAGCTGAGATGCATTGTCTTTAATCTCTTTTCTAATGACTTCAATTTTCTTATTAAAGAAATTCATAAAGTCATCTGCTGAGTGGGTGGAGCTACTGGGAGGAGTCCCTTGTTGGGTTAGCGATGCTACTGTACTAAACAAAAATGTAGGATCATTTTTGTTGAGGTGGATGAGATTTGAGTAATATTTAGCTTTAGCTGAGGTAAGCATGCGTTTATAAGTTATTAAACTATCACACCATGCTTGATGGAAAACCTCAAGTTTAGTCGCACGCCATTTGCGTTCCAGCTTTCTACATGATCATTTCTGGGCTTTAGTTTCTTCTGTAAACCATGGGTTACGCCTTTTAGGGGCCCTTTTTAGCCTTAGCGGTGCTACAATATCAATGGTGTCGTGCAGGGCGTTGTTAAAGTTGTTAGTGAGGTTATCAATAGAGCCCACATAATTTGGAAATGGTGCCATTACCGAAGGCAGTAGGTCAGTAAGAGTCGTCGTTGTGGCAGCATTAATGTTGCGGCTGCTATATTAGTTATTATTATTATTATTAGTTTGTTGACAATGAGTCAGAACTTCGAATTTTATAAGGTAATGATCGGACATTACTTTAGTGTACGGGAGTATCGTAACTTTAGAGGTGGTGACACCCCTGACAAGCACCAGATCTATCGTATTACCGTTGCGATGCGTGGGTTCATTTATTATTTGTGTAAGACCACAGCTATCAATTATAGTCTGGAGCGCCACGCATGGAGGGTCCGATGGGGTATTCATATGGATATTGAAGTCCCCCATTATGATTATATTGTCGGCGTGCGTCACTAGATCAGCAACAAACTCTGAGAATTCACTGATGAAGTCCGAATAGGGCCCAGGGGGGCGGTAGATAACAGCCAGGTGGAGAGGCAGCGGTGTGACAAACCTCAAAGTGAGCACCTCAAACGAGTTATATTTATTATTTAGGTTAGGTGTAAAATTATAGTTTTCATTGTATATTAGTGCGACACCCCCTCCCCTTTTAAGAGGTCGGGCAACATGTGCATTGGTATAGTTAGGAGGAGATGCCTCATTTAGCGCAAAAAAATCGTCTGGTTTGAGCCAGGTCTCGGCGAGACCAACGACGTTAAGTTTGTTGTCTCTAATGACTTCATTAACTAATAACGTTTTGGAAGATAATGATCTTATGTTTAAAAAGCCCATATTATAGGTAGTGGGCTGTTTTGAGGATTGTTTGTTGAAATTATCCGAAGTAGCAATATTAATAATGTTGCGTTTATTATGCGTAGTGCACTTTAAATAGTTTCGACCATATCTAGGAATTGATACGACGGGAATTGTCCGATTGTTTGCTAGATGTTGCGATAAAGTGAACGCATCATAGTTAGCCACCTCAGTAGATTGCAAGTCTGCTTCTGACACGGTCACAAAAGAAAAAACATTATGTGAGTTGTGTTTTATTCTAAGAGAATTGCTATGTGTGCAGGGATTATCCAGCCTGGCGCCGTTTAGATGGCTTCTTACCCGGAGACTCCACGCTTCTTTGGTTAGCTTTTCCCTTTGTTGTTAGCCCCGCTCGGCATCCCCGCTTCTGCTTCCGCTCACACCGCTTACGTCGTCTCCATTGGCGGTCACCGCTAGCACTTGACTCCGCTGCTACAAAGGCCGCTCGATGTAGCCCGCGAAGTATTCCCATGCTAGCGAGGAGGTCCACCGTACATGCATCTTTCAGTCTATAACGACCCGATCCATCCACATCCAGAATTGTCTGTCGGTCGTATGTGATCACAGAGTGTTCACGCTTTGAGCCAGCCATGAAATTGACAGAAATGACGGGTGTTTTTTGCCAAATCGCTCTACACTCTTAAGAGCGTTTTCAAGCTGCTGCATAGCAATGCGCCGCCATCTTGCCATTGCATACAAATGGTGTAAAAACACTATTGCAAAGTTATAGCACATATGTATAATTGTATTTTAATTAGGTATTAAAAACACAGTTGAGAAGTTACAACATATAGTTTTAATTTTATTTCACAATTGTGAAGTTATAGCTTCTACTACAGTTGTCATTTTTGTTAATCAACAGTAAAATCATAATTGTTAAATTGCATCACATAATTGTAATTTAATTGCGATTAACTATAAAATCCCAACAGTAAAGTTACAGCACATATTTGTATTTATATTGTAATCAAGTATAAAAACATACTTGTGAAGTCTCAACACCATTTTAACTTTATTGTAATGAACTGTAAAATCACAGCTGTGAAGTTACAGCATATTGTTGAAATAAAACAACAGTAAAGTTACAGCATACAGGTGTAATTTTATTGTAATTACCTGTAAAAACAATAGTAAAGTCACTGTTATGATCAGATAATGGGGCGGCATAGCTCGGTTGGTAGAGTGGCCGTGCCAACAACTTGAGGGTTCCCGGTTCGATTCCCGCTTCCGCCATCCTAGTCACTGCCGTTGTGTCCTTGGGCAAGACACTTTACCCACCTGCTCCCAGTGCCACCCACACCGGTTTAAATGTAACTTAGATATTGGGTTTCACTATCTAAAGCGCTTTGAGTCACTGGAGAAAAGCACTATATAAATATAATTCACTTCACTTCACATAAGAATAATAAAAAGCCCACTCAAAAAGGAGTGAGGAAAATAACTAGGGATGCATACAAATGGTGTAAAAAAACAATCGCACCCAAAAGATGTGGAGAGAAAACAGTTAACACTACAACGCAACGTTGGGGCAGAGCCACTGGAATGAGGAGTGTGAGAGGAGCCAAAGCAGACGAGATGAACACGACTGGAAGAGTGAACCATCAGGAATCCACTGGCGCTGAGCGAAAGTACTGGAGAGCTCAAGTAGTCAGGAGGAAATGGGAATCAGGTGTGTGTGTCTGACATGTTGATACTAATAATTCTTAATAATACAAAGCTCTGACTTGGTTTTTCTGTTTGTTTTTGAGCATTTTTGTAAGATAGAAAATAAATAATAGAAAGAGAAAAAACTGAAATGTTTAAAACTAACAAATGAGCTTTTGTGGCCTGTTATACCAAATGACACATATTAGCTGTGTCCCAATTCGGCGGGTGCATCCTTCCAAGGACTCAGCCCAAGTGGTCAAGGGAGTGTGGGTCCTGGAAAGAGTCCTTCAGCTGCAGTTGGAGCGATTGGGACGGTCTAGCCTTCACAACACTTCCTGGTTGAGTCATGTGTTCACATCCTGCGGCTTGCGGTCAGGTCCACAAAGTGGAGAAAAGAAGAGAAAGGATAGACCTAACAAAAGATGAAATTATGAAGCAAATTTTGCTTTGGATGTATGACGTATAAATGTGTTGCTGTCAACAGATTTATCGGCGTGGCGAAGTTGGTAGAGTGGCCGTGCCAGCCATCGGAGGGTTCCTGGTTCGATTCCCACCTTCTACCAACCTAGTCACGTCCGTTGTGTCCTTGAGCAAGACACTTCACCCTTGTTCCTGATGGCTGCTGGTTAGCGCCTTGCATGGCAGCTCCCGCCATCAGTGTGTGAATGTGTGTGTGAATGGGTGAATGTGGAAATACTGTCAAAGCGCTTTGAGTACCTTGAAGGTAGAAAAGCGCTATACAAGTATAACCCATTTATCATTTATTTATCTCCTGCTCCCGCTCTTGTATTTTTAAACCTAGTGAACTACTTTATACTATAACTAACCTCATCAGCACTTAGGTCAACTTAGTTTTTAAACATTGCTTTAAATATGCTGTAGACTTCAGTAATAGGAGGTTTTTATGATATCTACACGTTATGTATTACATTTTGTATTTATTATTTATGAATTAATTAATTTATATTCTTAACTGGAGGCACCATGATTCCCTTTGTAAAGCAAGTAAAATCATTTCAAAGTTATTATTATTCTTTAATTATTATTCTTTGGGGACGGCGTGGCGAAGTTGGTAGAGTGGCCGTGCCAGCAATCGGAGGGTTGCTGGTTACTGGGGTTCAATCCCCAAATCCCCACCTTCTACCATCCTAGTCACGTCCGTTGTGTCCTTGGGCAAGACACTTCACCCTTGCTCCTGATGGCTGCAGGTTAGCGCCTTGCATGGCAGCTCCCGCCATCAGTGTGTGAATGTGTGTGTGAATGGGTGAATGTGGAAATACTGTCAAAGTGCTTTGAGTACCTTGAAGGTAGAAAAGCGCTATACAAGTATAACCCATTTATCATTTAATAGGTATTAAGTAGTTTGTGGAGAAATATTATGTGATTGCTTTAATAATTTGTTTTTAAATAAAAACTAACATGTAATGCAACAAAAAGCTCTGCAAACTCACTTGATGATGATGATGTGTACACTCAGAAACATGCTGGAGACAATCCAGATTAAGACAGAAGTCTTCATGGTTTTTCTTTTTGGAATCCATACAGTAACATCACACAGTGCTACTCATATCATTTGAAACATGTTTTAAAGTAATCGGGAATAGAAATCCATCCATCCATCCATCCATTTGCTACCGCTTGTACCTTTCAGGGTCACTGGAGCCTATCCCAGCTGCATTCGGGTGGAAGGCGGGGTACACCCTGGACAAGTGACCACCTCATAACTTCTGTAAAAACCCAGATTATTAATTTTTTTATTTATTTTTTTCGAATAGTCCCCTGCCGTTGCAATATAGCAGTTGATGATTTATTTGTTATTTTTAATCCTGTTGTAAATATTTGTACTTTCAACTGTACTTGTAAATATTGAGTGGAATATCCTTTGGAAACACTGAAAATATTGCTGTTTTGCAATAGTGGCAATCAAGACAGGAAATTAATCACAAGGGCGATATTTTCAGCGCTTTGTTTATTAGTTTATACAAGTAAAAATAATAATTGATGATCAGCCAAACCTGCACGTTATTACCGGTATATCCATCTCTTTTTGCTCTATTGTCCTTTAAATTGTCTTGAGAGTTCATTTCCTTCTCGATTATCCTAAACAGAACAGCAGAACAAATATAAACACAAGATCACTATAACAGTGATTTACACACATTCTGTATAAAAAATTTTACATTTTCAGATGAAATAAAAATATACATAGCGTCTACATACAACTAATATAATTTAAAATGTACAAATAGTTCAAACAGAACAGTGGTTAATGTAGGACATTAAAAAGACATGTGATAGGACATAAGTCCAGCTGTTTAGGTGTAAATAAAAAATTAAACAAAATATGCAAAGTTTTACTTCTAAACATTGAAAAAAGCTTCAGGCACGAAACTGTCTGCAATGGCTGAATATGAGACTCTTTCTCGGGGTAAAGAGAATAGCGAAGAGCATGGAGGTGGCTCAACATTATGGTAGTGGTCTCGTACTTATACACATTTTGATACCACTTCTGTCACCCCAGCTTCACATGTCTGCTTTTAGATGTTTTCAATGGATAAATAAAGCTATAATTACATTTTAAAGTCGCTCTTTCCGCTCCGCATAGCGCCGCCATGTTGACAACGCTGGGCGCGCAGAGGCTCTTAGGAAATGAAGGCATTCGAAGGACACGACACATGCGCACTTGTTGCTAATGGGAGAAAAGGACACGTTTGTCGGCCGGATTCAATTGTAGCCTTTTGAATTGGGACAGCCTTCGTGCACACCAATAATGCGCACTGCCAAGGATGCAGCCGCCGAAATGAGTCACAGCTATTGTTACTGCTAAACAAATATAAATACATGCAGCGTAATATAGATAAGAAATTCATTAAAACTGTTTTTTTCTTTCTCCAATTTTCCGCCCTTTTTGCATCACTGCTAAATTGTCCTAATTTCCTTTTGTCTTTAATATTTCTAGATTGTATTTTATAAGTTGCAAAACCAATCGAACCCTCCAAATGTCACAAGTTATTACAAATATAAACAGTGACTTGATTTGAACATGGTCAGAGCCTTTATGATCACGTGGCCCCCTCGAGGATTGTGGCCCGAACTGACTGCATTAAAGGCCCACTGAAATGAAATGTTCTTATTTAAACGGGGATAGCAGATCCATTCTATGTGTCATACTTGATCATTTCGCGATATTGCCATATTTTTGCTGAAAGGATTTAGTAGAGAACATCGACGATAAAGTTCGCAACTTTTGGTCGCTGATAAAAAAGCCTTGCCTGTACCGGAAGTAGCGTGACATCACAGGTTGTGGAGCTTCTCACATCTGCACATTGTTTACAATCATGGCCACAAGCAGCGAGAGCGATTCGGACCAAGAAAGTGACGATTACCCCATTAATTTGAGCGAGGATGAAAGATTCGTGGATGAGGAAAGGGAGAGTGCAGGATTAGAGGGCAATGGAAGCGATTCAGATAGGGAAGATGCTGTGAGAGGTGGGTGGGACCTGATATTCAGCTGGGAATGACTAAAACAGTAAATAAACACAAGACATATATATACTCTATTAGCCACAACACAACCAGGCTTATATTTAATATGCCACAAATTAATCCGCATAACAAACACCTCCCCCCTCCCGTCCATATGACCCACCAATACAACTCAAACACCCGCACAACACACTCAATCCCACAGCCCAAAGTACCGTTCACCTCCGTAAAGTTCATACAGCACATATATTTCCCCAAAGGTTCGTACGTGACATGCACATAGCGGCACGCACGTACGGGCAAGCGATCAAATGTTTGGAAGCCAAAGCTGCATACTCACGGTAGCGCGTATCCAACTCAAAGTCCTCCTGGTTGTGTTCCTGCAGCCTGCCGCTAATACACCGATCCCACCTACAGCTTTCTTCTTTGCTGTCTCCATTGTTTATTAAAGAAATTGCAAAAGATTCACCAACACAGATGTCCAGAATACTGTGGAATTTTGCGATGAAAACAGACGACTTAATAGCTGGCCACAATGGTGTCCCAATATGTCCGCACAATCCGTGACATCACGCGCAAACGTCATCATACCGAGACGTTTTCAGCAGAATATTTCGCGGGAAATTTAAAATTGCACTTTACTAATCTAACCCGGCCGTATTGGCATGTGTTGCAATGTTAAGATTTCATCATTGATATACAAACTATCAGACTATCAGTCGGTAATAGTGGGTTTCAGTAGGCCTTTAAGGGCCTGATCTACCAAAGCTTTGTGTGTACTAAAACAAGTGCAAACCTGATAGCACACGCAAAGTTGACCTACTCAACTCGGGCGGAGAGGATTGCATCTCTTAAGAGAGCAGAATAAGGAGCACAATCCATTTAGCATGTCTGTCTTTATGAATATGCAGAATATATGCTGATCATCAGAATGCCCAAAATCTGGGAGGGGGAGATGCAAATGTAATTGTTCAGCAAGCGGAGTGTGATCTATCAAAGCTGATCACTGTTCTGTGGGTGCTATTTTGCATCTTTATTTAGTACTTCTACACACACGGCTGTGAGAAAAGAGGTGCTCGTGCTGCAGAGACAGATGATGGGAGAATAATCCTCCATCCTACCTGTCAACATATTTGGACTAGAGATGTCCGATAATGGCTTTTTTGCCGATATCCGATATTCAGATATTGTCCAACTCTTAATTACCGATTCCGATATCAACCGATACCGATATATACAGTCGTGGAATTAACACATTAGTATGCCTAATTTTGTTGTGATGCCCCGCTGAATGCATTAAACAATGTAACTTTACCATGAATTGATTAACGTGGACCCCGACTTAAACAAGTATAAAAACGTATTCGAGTGTTACCATTTAGTGGTCAATTGTACGAAATATGTTCTCTACTGTGCAATCTACTAATACAAGTTTCAATCAATCAATCAAAAACAAGGTTTTCCAAAATAAGAGAACAACTCCAGTTATGGAAAAAAATGCCAACGTGGCACTGCCATATTCATTATGAAGTCACAAAGTGCATTATTTTTTTTAACATGCCTCAAAACAGCAGCTTGGAATTTGGGACATGCTCTCCCTGAGATAATCTTAATACCCACTACAACTATGGGAGATACTATACTTTGACTTTCACAAAGTACATTATTTTAAAAAATGTTTAAACATGCCTCCAAACAACAGCTACAAAAACAATGAAGGCACACAGCTTCAGTCCAGAGTATACAAGAGCATATTTGCCAACCTTGAGACCTCCGAATTCGGGAGATGGGTGGCAGTGTTGAGGTGGGAGGGCGGGGTTGAGGTGGACGGGGTTGGGGGGGCGGGGTTTGGTGGTAGCGGGGGTGTATATTGTAGCGTCCCGGAAGAGTTAGTGCTGCAAGGGGTTCTGGGTATTTGTTCTGTTGTGTTTATGTTGTGTTACGGTGCGGAAGTTCTACCGAAATGTGTTTGTCATTCTTGTTTGGTGTGGGTTCACAGTGTGGCGCATATTTGTAACAGTGTTAAAGTTGTTTATACGACCACCAGTGTGACCTGTATGGCTATTGATCAAGTATGCGTTGCATTCATTTAAGTGTGTGTGAAAGCCGCATATATTATGTGACTGGGTTGGCACGCTGTTTGTATGGAAGAAAAGTGGACGTGACGACAAGTTGTAGAGAACGCTAAAGGCAGTGCTTTTAAGGCACGCCCCCAATATTGTTGTCCGGGTGGAAATCAGATAATGGTTGCCCCGTGAGATTTTCGGTAGGGGCACTGAAATTCGGGAGTCTCCCGGGAAAATCGGCAGGTTGAAACCGATACCGATAATTTCCGATATTACATTTTAAAGCATTTATCGAACATCTCTAATTTGGAGTGTCAGAAATTTAAAAAATACTAGACATATAGTGTATACAGCAATATCATTTTATAATTGTATAGCCGCTGGAAGACTTAAGTGGCTGGTTAAAACAAATTAAATTGATGCATTTTAGTGTTTGCTGGCTTTTATTTTAATGTCCTTCATTTTTTTATTAGGAAATATATTATTATATTATATCTTCTATACGAAAAAAAAAAAAGTCAATGCGCTTAAAAAACGTTTCTGTTGTCTATAGATCGTGATTCTATATTGCAGAAAAGATGGTACAGATTATAGATGTGTGCTGTCAGTTCAACAACATCGCACACAGGTTGGAGAGCACAAGAACATGAACAATGTCAATAGTACACGCAAAATCCAAATTTAAATAAGGCGGTCCCCCAGTGATCAATTGTACACCCACACTGTAAAAAAAAAAAAAATCGGCACAATTTACAGTAAAATACCGGCAGCTGTGGTTGCCAGGAATTCACCGTAAAAAATACAGTCACGATGTATAGGACATTACGCTATGTTGACGTTGACTTCATTAATTTTAAAGTTAATAACTGTCTTAGCTTACAGTAAATTACTATGAAAAAAACTGATATATTGTTAACCTGATTACAGAGAAACCTATAGAGTTTACAGTAAAATACCGGCAGCTGTGGTTGCCAGGAATTCACCGTAAAACAAATTAGGGCCAATTTTAGTGTTGCCAATCAGCCTATCCCCAGGTGAAAGCCGGCGAGAACTCACGCAGTGGCTGGGAGAATATGCAAACACAGAAAAATCCTTAGCCCGGGAATCGGACGTCCTCACTGTGAGGCAGAAGCGTAAATCACTGCACCGCTGTGCTGCCATTATACTAGTACTCCTCTCTGCAAGATGCCTGTGTTTCCGAGACATGTGGGTGGTACATGAGGATTTTTAACTTAAAAGTATTTGTACAACCTTTCACTGGACAACTCACAACATGGCCTTCCACAACATGTTCCTTCAAGTGAGCTATTAAAAATTTGCCTAAATGCTGCGCATCTGTTAAATAGCTGCTTGCAACCAGTTCCAACACACAGCAGGTTTTATTTCGAAGCACATACAGGTAGACATAACCCCTCAATATCGGAAACCACTTGCAACAAAAATACAAGAAAACATGTTAGTCAAATGTTAACGAGGCTAATGCTTTACAATACAGGTATGCAGTACATTTAATTGTAGAATCAGCAAAATATTTAATAACATAATAAGACAGTACATTTTAGAGTATTTGCATGCTTGTGACATTACAGTATTTGTAAATGCATTTGTCATTATTTTCAGAGTAAAGTCATGTGTTTTCTACATACAATAACCATAGTAATTTTGGTTATCTACTGCTTCTTGGTTTGCAGGAATCCACTGCATTCACTACTCTGATCAACTATTTTTGATTTTACGGTGTTTTACTGTTGTTATTTAACAAGTGCTTGTTGTAGTTTTTACGGTCATTTTTTACAAAGCAGTTTTAGCAGATCACACGCAACACGGCCACTAATAATACACACGAGTTTATAGTTTCACATGCTGTTTAGCACCTGGTATTTGAATCTTAGTAGGTCAAGCCCCGGGTGTTTATGCCAGGAACCGGCTTTGGACCCCTAATATTATCTGTTTTTTCAATAAAAAGGTTTGGACAATGCTGTCTTAAATGTAGCTTTTTTGTTTTCTTTGATACTATGGCCAATTACCATGCGACTGTTTTTTATCCTATATTACGTTTGTATAATGAAATGTTCACAAAGGAGATGTTTTACTGTTTGCATAGTGTGCATAAAAGTGAAAACGACGGAGACTTTTTACTGCAGAATTAATGGCTATTATCTCTAGCAGTGGTCTAACACTTTAAACCGTGTGGATCATGGAGGCGTGCCAGTTTACTGTGATACGCAGGTGAAAGTCCCGATTATGTATTCATTATGTCCTTGCAATAAAGATATGATAAAGCTGATATGGTATCTGTTATGATAGGATGTTACAGTAAAGCTTTATAATTAATCTAACGTGTGAGTGTGAATGTTGTCTGTCTATCTGTGTTGGCCCTGCGATGAGGTGGCGACTTGTCCAGGGTGTACCCCGCCTTCCGCCCGAATGCAGCTGAGTAAGGCTCCAGACCCCCCCCACCCCCACCCCACCCCCCCACCCCCCACGACCACGAAGAAGGGACAAGCGGTAGAAAATGGATGGATGGATGGATTACAGAATATATACATGTTACCTTGTAGCCACATTAATTATGTACTTAATTTAATAGGTATTATTTTATTCCTAATTATTTCCTTATTATATAGAATAGATCTGCCCCTTCCTTTGTGTATTACTATGTGAGGACGACTTTAATGGCAGCATTCCTCAGGATGACAACACCTCTTAAAGGCATCACAGTTGGTCTTTAAAGCCGCGTCTGCACAGCAGGTATAATCCCATCTACAGTACATCTCATTAAAAGTACACAGACGGCCTTAAAACGACATACCTGGATGATTGGATAATCCTCATTGCAACCTTTGTTGCATGTACTGCTATAGCAAGGCAACACGCCCCTCTTTATTATCTTTCTTCATGCAATAGTAACTTATTACACATTTAAATACATAATATGACATATGATTTTTATAAAAGTAACACATCTTTAATACAATAATGTAAAAGTATGTTAAAACTGTCATTGTTCCGCATGTAAGTTTGGACGTTTGTTTAGTTTTTCGCTGTTCTGCCATTATTTCCTGATCTGTACTTTCATTTTGTAACCACTTCTGTTTCCTGTTTGGCACCGTATGCATAACCTTTACTCTGGCTAGAGGGAGCTGGGGAGCACACTTGTTACTGATTAGTAATCAAGGTTCTATTTAGTTCAGCTGGGGCATCAGCTAGCCCTTGAGAAAGAATAATAATAATTATGTGCAGTCAATATTGCATGTTCCCATGTGCAGTTTATAGGCTTGCACAATATAGACAATATACATTATAGATTATTTTATTTACATTTGGCGACTAGAGATTTTTATTAATAGTTATATCCTGATAATGCATGTTGATGACACATTGTAGCTGTGTCCCGCAAATTGGACTACGACAAGCAAACGACAGGTCCTCAATGCACTGTAGCATTCTCGCTAGCTAACTATCTGCTAACGTCCCTCCACGGTGTAAAGTCACTTCGAAATCTCTAATCCTCGCCTCCATTTTAAGTGCCGTTATCAATGGAAGACGAGGAATAGTAAACAAACTTGCTAACTAGCATGCTGACTTTTGTACTTGACACATGCTAATTATGACATCAGCGTGCTAGTTTTCCTAGAGAATATCGCATGAGTATGTACTTGTCACATTACAACTGTCGGCGTGCTAACGTTAGCATTTCAGTTCGACTTGCGCGTATCGGTGCCTCGCGTATTTCCGCGGCTTGCGTATACAGCATCCACACGCAATTTCTACTAAAATTGCATTTTGTATTTATTCTCTATTATTTGTTTTGTGTAGTGTGTAGTACAAGGTGGGGCACCTGACATTGTACACCTTCTTAGACATTGTGCAAGCATTCTTGAGCAGCTCAAAGGCACATATACCAATTATCAATTTATATCTATGGATGTGCCACTGCCTGTTCGTTTGTTGGCACTGCAGTATTTCATTCTACCGCACCGTTAGCTGGCCAATCTGCAAAACAGGTCAACATGTGCAGCATGTGCTTTGGCCTTCGTCAACAGTACGTACACATAACGCGTTGTTAATGACATTGGTTGGTAAGCACGTGTGAACCGCAACATTTCATTGGCTGGAGTGTCTCGTGGTGGCAGATATGCCGGCAGCTACAGGGAATGTTCGTTATTGTTTTATCTAATGTTACTGCATTTCATTTGTCATTACCTAAATTGCATAGCAGAATGGTACAGAATAAATTATGTGGGGGATTTTTACCATTCAGGTTAGATTAGCAGTGTGCAGAGAAAACGACAGCAGTGCGTGATTGCGAACGCGTGCAGCCAAGAGCGAACATGACCAGCAAGGCCTTCTATGCTGGCCTAAACACATTAAAAAGCATAAACCTACAGTTCCAACTTATATTGTAGTATGTTTTCTGAAAAATTTTAATTATTTATTTTCAAAACTCTTTTATATTTGTATCTTAGTGTGTCTCGAAGCTGCACTGCTTCCAGTATGTGTGTATTTCTTTGTTAGATGTATTTAATCCAATTAGATTGCAGCTTGTTTGTGTTGCCAAGTAACAGAAATCTGCCCAGGGCCTTCAGAATCAGTATTGCAGGCCAACTGTCACTTAACCCAGTGTATTTCAACCTTTTTTGAGGCAAGGCACATTTTTTTCATTAAAAAATCCGGAGGCACACCACCAGCAGAAAACATTCAAAAATGAAACTCCACCAGGTCGTCGTGCCTTGAGTTTGTTGGTGTTTTCCTGTGTGTAGTGCTTTAGTTCTTGTCTTGTGCTGTTATTTTGGTGGCCCTTCCTGTTTTGTTGGTGTTTTCCTGTAGCATTTTCATGTCTTCCTATGAGCGCTATTCCACGCACCTGCTTTGTGTTAGCAAGCAAGGCTATTTAAGTTGTTGCTATCCTTCTTTGTGTGGACATTGTTGATTGTCATGTCATGCATGGATGTACTTTGTGGACGCCGTAAGTTTTTGCTGTCGTCCAGCATTCTGTTTCTGTTTACGCTGTAGCCAGTTCAGTTTTACTTTCGTTTTGCATAGCCATTGCCTTTTCTTTTCCCTTTTGTTCATTTTTGGTTTAAGCATTACATACCTTTTTACCTGCACCTGCCTCCCGCTGTGGTCTGCGTATTGGGATCACAACAAACCATCCTCGTCTCACCCGACACATTCCGACTTTTACAAAGCAATTAACTACCTGCTGCCACCTACTGACATGGAGTATTACGTGGTTACTCTGCCGAGTTTTACACAGCACTGACACTAAGCAACGGCACATTATTTGCAGATTATAATTATTGATTTGCAAAAAAACATTTTTTGGACCAATTAGGTGAAGTTGCATAATTTCCCACAGCACACCAGACAATATCTCACAGCACACTAGTGAAAAACACTGACTTAACCCAGACCAAGGAGCTGGTTGTGGACCTGGGAAGGAGGAGGAGTACTCCGGCGACCCCTGTTTCCATCAGGGGGGTCGATGTGGACATGGTTGAGGATTATAAATACCTCGGTGTACACATGGACAACAAGCTGAATGGGTCAAAACACGCTGAGGCACTCTGCAAGAAGGGACAGAGCCGCCTGTACTTCCTCAGGAGGCTAGGATCCTTCAACGTCTGTAAAAAGATGTTGAAGATGTTCTACGAGTCGGTGGTGGCGGGCGCCTTCTTGTACGCCGTGGCCTGCTGGGGCAGCGGGCTGAGAGCGAGGGACGCAAACAAACTGGACAAGCTGGTAAAGAAGCCAGTAACGTGGTGGGAGTGGAGCTAGACTCTCTGGCGGTGGTGTCAGAGAGGAGAAGTCTAGCAAAACTCCTAGCCATTATGGACAACACCTCCCACCCACTACACTCGGACCTTGCAGAGAGAATGAGCACGTTCAGTGGAAGGCTCAGACTCCCAAAATGCAACACGGAACGACACAGGAGGTCCTTCATACCGACAGCCATCAGACTGTATAATGCAAATGTTCCTTCTTGACTGCACTTAAATGTAGAATATATGTAGAATATATTTATATTATTCATATATCATATATTGTATATATAATATATTATATATATTATATTATTTATTATTGTCTATTGTGAGAGAACTGTGGTGCTGAATTTCCCCCAGGGATCAATAAAGTACTTTATATTCTATTCTATTCTATTCTATTCTATTCTATTCTATTCTAATAATAGCAATCGAGCAGTTTCTTGACAAATCATATTGCAGATTGGCCTCATTGCCTTGTGTACGAATAATGCTCATGAATAAACTTGTCTTATAGGCGTAAAATAACATCAGCATATTCACGTCTTCTGATTTTGAAGGTGGCAGTGATGCTCACCAAAGGTTGTTAGCCAAGAATAAGTTTGTCAAACTGAATAGTCTGCAGTAATCTGCACCAAATAACACTTGCAATGCCAAAGAAGAACAAGAAATTGACTTAGTGTTCTTAAAAATCCATTTTCAAGGGTGACTTTCTAATTTGTATTATTTTTTTATTAATGTTTTTAATGACAATATCAATGAGGGATTTTTAATCACTGCTATTTTGAAATTGTTACTAATATTGATGCTGTTGTCGATAATGTTCATTTTTGTTTCACTACATTTGGTTTGTTCCGTGTCATGTGTGTGTGTCCTCAATTGCTCTCAATTGCTCTGTTTATTGTTGTTTTTAGTGTTGCTGGGACGGGTTTGGTTTTGGAATTGTATTGCATTGTTGTGTATTGTTTTGTTGATTGATTAATAAATTCATTTAAAAAAAAAAAAAAAAAGGTGACTTTTCTAGAAAAGCTAGACATTGTAAGGGGAGGTCGGCCAACCCAAAAGGGAGCTAGCTTGTCTCAGCCCGTGTTTGTTCACCACTGCATTAGTGAGTGGTGTGTTACTATGATGTATATTGTTTATTTTTATGTTTTTGTCATGTTTTAGATACAATTTGGAAATTATGTTTTGCAAAATGGAGGATTAACTATTTAATGATTGCATTCATTACCAATATGCAAAATTCCTCATTCTCTGTAATGTCACTCCTTTTTATATTTTTGTATATTATTGATGTTTTGTTTAATTATGATGTGATGGTGGTGCTATTATGAAGTGGGTTAGGTACCCAGTGAAGGCCTAGGTACAAAGTGGAAAACCCTAACATGTCAAACAGCACTATATTATAAATGCACCTGCACATTGCAAAGACAGACCCACGCATTTATTTCAGCGTTCCCCTGTGGTGTAAAGTGGGTCGCACTACTTGTTATGGTGATGGCGGATGTGTTTCACGTAGGCAGACCCCAGGCAGGAGAAGACCTCCCACACTTGTTTGCCTCTGAGAAGCTGAGTCATTACACTTTGACAGTGTCGATGTGATGGCTGAGAGGATGCTGGACTTGGCTTTCTGCCTTGCTGCCTCTCACCATCAGTGTAGGTGAGTGAGTGGACTGGTCGCATATCAATCACAGGATTCATTTAGACAAACACATTCACACTCACACCTATGGACAAGTTAGAGTCTCCAATTATCTTTTTTAAAGGTATAAACTCAGTGTTTATTCAATACTTTGACGTGTTTTAATGTTTAGTTTTAGAAGATACGAAAAACATATCCCGTGTCATCTGTGGTGGACGTGAGGACTTACTACTACAGTGGTACCTCAACTTAAGGGTCCCCCAATTTAAGAATGTTTTGAGATAAAAGCTGTCTCTTGGCTAATTGTTATGCTTTAAGATTGAAAGCAAAAATTTGACTTACAAGCATCCCCGCCATTAGAGTAAATCCCGTAAATACCACCTAAAACATCTGGTTTTACTTATTAGAGTTGCTTACAGCTAGAGATGGACATACCTGTGTTTTTCAACAATGGGAAGGAAAAAAGAGAGTGTGAAGGATAGTGTTGAGAAGAAGGAGTGGATGATATTCATTCAATTAAAGACATAATTTGAGTGTTTAACTGCTAGTCTGCACCATACTGAAGCAGGGCGAGTCTAACAGCAAAGAATGTTAAAATAATATCGAAATGGTGAATATTCATCCATTGAAATAGGCAGAAGCTGCTGATGGTGTGTTTGACGTAGAAGCAGCTGAAAGGAGGTATCATACTGTCAAAATCCACTCTCCAAGGAAATGCTGCACATTATTGTTACATTACTTCATAAAACTACTGTAGTTGTCTGCACTACATTCACCTGGAGACGTGTGTTAATGAATATTGTTTTTCATACAATACTTCTTATCTAAAAGTTTGTTTATATTTTCCAAAGGCATGTTACATGTTTAAATTGTGCTGTTTAACAATGGACCAAGCAACTATTAAATTGATTTTAATTCATTTGAATGGCAACATTGATTTGAGAAACAAATGTTTTGAGTAGTAATGTGCCGATTGATCGGCAACTAATCGGTATCGGGCAATTTTCGTGAAAAATTATGTGATCGGCCAATATTCCATAAATAACTTTTAATGCCAATCACAAACGCCGATCATGTCGGGCTGACAAGTGGCTAGCAGCTAATTATGTGCAACTCCCCTAAGTTAAAGGAGTCACATTACAATTTTTTTCTACATTTAAAGTACTTCCGTGTTGTCTACATAAAATGTAATGGTGGTTCTTTGGTCAAAATGTTGTATAGATTATGTTTTACAGCCTGTTTTCAAGCTGCTTTCTGACTGTCTCTTCAGGATGCACCGTTTTTTGAGCGTTCTTATTTACGTGCCTCCACTTTGACTGCATCTTCTTCCCGTCAGCCATGTTGCAGTTTTTAGCGCTTCCATATCGAGTCTACTGACAGATAGAAAGCAGAACTAGGGCTGTACAGTATACCGGTACTAATAAAGTAAAATTTAAAAAGGCATTATACTGCCGTTGAAAAATAACTGTACTTTTTTTTATTGACATGAAGCGGGCCTTGGTGACATTGCTGGTATACGAGTATACGACACATGTTAGTCAACACACACGCAGCACTTGCAAGCAGAAACAGTTTGAAGACATTTTGGCTTAAAAACTAACGATCAGGCATGTGGAGCTATAAACACTGAAGCTCTGCAAGCGGTGCCTTAAAACATAGCTAGCTAGCAGGTAACATCCCTGAAAAGAAATATAATATCATGAGATTTTTTTGTTAAAATAAAGCCAATAATGACATTTTTAGTGGTCCCCCTCATTTTGAAAAGTAGCGAAAAGTATCAAAATATATTTTTGGACTGCTTCCAAAATATTGGTATCGGGATTACCCTAGTTAGAACCATACGCTACTTTGTATTAGAAATGTCAACAGCGGAGGATGCATGTGCAAGTACGAGCCAGTCTGCCCAACAACAAGAGTATGGAGAAAAATACTGCATTTCTTAGAACCTTTAGTGTCATTATCAAGTATTAAGTTAGGACAAGACTAAACATGTTACACACCAGAAGCAAACCAGGTGCAGACATGCTAATAGCTAAGCTAACCACTAAGCCTTGATAAACTTTAAGAAGTATAGATGGAACTGGGTTGCAGCAGAAAGTAAGCAGTTATTAATAGAAAATTAATGAGTGTAAATTAATATAACAGTGTATAGAGAAGATAGAATTCACAGTGTGTCACTCAGCATAGTCACAGTCAGTACATGACATGTAAGAGGATGATCAGGTCGATCCTTAAATTGGCGATAGCAATGGTAGCATCTGTATTTGATTCATACGATGGTAATTGGGTCAATATTTTCGTTTTATAAAAACATTTGTTATTGTTGTTTTTGTACATGTTTACAAACTCAAGGAATACGTCACTGGACATAAGAGGACTTGGAGGGGAAAAAATTAAGTATTTAAATGAGTAGTTTTTGCTTTTGTTGAGTTGTTGTGTACTTTGTTTAATCAAACAGTTGTACGTACCGTAATAAAAGAAAAATAAGGAAATTGCGCTGTTTAAATATTGTGTTACTTTTGTTAAACTGGCAACAGCATTCAAGAAAAATAACGTGAAAAATGTACAGTTAATACATATGATTGGTATTGGTATCGGTTGCACAAAACTCTAATCTAGTAGTCCCCAACCACCGGTCCGTGGATCGATTGGTACCGGGCCGCACAAGAAATAAAAAATAAATAAATAAATAAATAAATATTTTTTATTTTTTTATTTTTTTATTAAATCAACATAAAAAACACAAGATACACTTACAATTAGTGCACCAACCCAAAAAACCTCCCTCCCCCATTTACACTCATTCACACTCATTCGCACAAAAGGGTTGTTTCTTTCTGTTATTAATATTTCTGGTTCCTACATTATATATCAATATATATCAATACAGTCTGCAGGGATACAGTCTGTAAGCACACATGATTGTATTTTTTTATGACAAAAAAAAAAAAAAAAATGAGTTAGGCGCTCCGTCACAGAACCAATTAATAAGCTCATAAGATTAAGTGCTACTCTTGTACCTTTTCTCATCCATCCATCCATTTTCTACCGCTTATTCCCTTCGGGGTCACGGGGGGCGCTGGAGCCTATCTCAGCTACAATCGAGTGGAAGGCAGGGTACACCCTGGACAAATCGCCACCTCATCGCAGGGCCAACACAGATAGACAGACAACATTCACACTCACATTCACACACTAGGGCCAATTCAGTGTTGCCAATCAACCTATCCCCAGGTGCATGTCTTTGGAGGTCTGAGGAAGCCGTTTATACATATAAAATGAAAATGATTAATGCAACAAATGCATCCAAACTGCAGAAATTCAATTGTGTAGGGGAAAGTGACCACACGTTATAGGTGACATGCACTGTTGCACACTGCATGTCATAGTTATATCACAGCCTTGAATTGTATAAACGCGTGTGAGTTATGTGTGTGGTGCTCTGGTTTGTCTCATATTAAAGACAACATTTGTTTTCACTGAGCATTAAGTACACAAATTCTACCTTTTTCTCTAACGTCAGAGAGGTGGTGTGTGCGCATGTGCCGACATGTTCGACAGGACAGATGAGAAGAGAAGCTGGAGGCTGGTGATGCAATCAATCACACAAAAGGGGGCGGAACAGGAAATTGCTCAATCAGCACAAGCGGTGCAGTTGGCATGAGAGTCGGGCGCTATGTGGCAAATGTACTGACTGGCTTGATTCTTGGCTCTGTGTTACTTCTATAAACATGATTAGGACATCTCAATTTGTTGGACATACTCTTTGTTCATTCTCCTGAAAAATGCTGCTTAAGGTTTTCTTGCTGTTATAAGGACAGGGGAAAAGACAAGGATTGTCAAGAAAGACACTTGTGATTGGTAATAGTAAACATGCTTCTTTTTCTTTCTTTTTTTTACTAGTTACTGTAACACTGATTTCTCAGTTTTTACTGTTTGGTTGATGTACTTCATGCTTTTAAACACCCGACTAATCACACTACCATTAATTGTTTCAATAATTCACTTGGTGTGACTTCAACTTAAACTTATCAAAGCTTCCATTTACTCTTCAAACAGGTGTTGTCACATCATTCGAACGCTCCAATGCACCAAACAAGTGGGTGGAGATCGATTGAGAGATAGGTCTCTGTCCGCTTGCAAGTGAACTTTGGTGCGTTTGAATTCACTTGAGATAAATGGGATTGCAGGGCAGCACGGTGGCACAGGGGCTAGTGCATGTGCCTCACAATACAAAAGTCCTGAGCTCGGGATCCGTCTGTGTGGAGTTTGCATGTTCTCCCCGTGACTGCGTGGGTTCCCTCTGGGTACTCCGGCTTCCCCCACCTCCAAAGACATGCACCTGGGGATAGGTTGATTGGCAACACTAAAATTGGCCCTAGTGTGTGAATGTGAGTGTGAATGTTGTCTGTCTATCTGTGTTGGCCCTGTGATGAGGTGGTGACTTGTCCAGGGTGTACCCCGCCTTCTGCCCGAATGCAGCTGAGATAGGCTCCAGCACCCCCCGCGACCCTGAAAAGGACAAGTGGTAGAAAATGGATGGATAAATGGGATTGCTGCTCAGACCAAAGACATGAATCAGCGTTAAAATTGCAGCAATAAGCGTTAAAACATTTGAAATATACAGGCGGTCCTCGGTTTAGTGTTACAATGTTTTGTGGTTACGACGCACTTAAAAAGTAAAAATGTTATATTGACGATAGACACTGAAATTATTAGTATTGTAAAATTTTGAAAAATTAAAAAATAATATGTTTGTGGATTATTTTGTATGTTTTTCAAAACCAGTCTTCCCAATATTTTTAGGTGTTACTCCATGTGAAAACAGTACCATGAAGTTGAAACTGAAAAAAAAACAAGTGATTCTGCAACATGGAAAGTTGACCATAAAAACCTGCAACACTTGAAAAAACAGTAACACAGTAAAAAACATTTATCTGAAGAGTGACATTGAAAAACATATCAAAATATAAAAAAGATGTACAAAAAATATTGTGCTGTATTTTATGTCTGTGTTTTATTTTTGAATTCAACATTTTACAATGCCAATACAGTACTTGTTAGATAC
Organism: Entelurus aequoreus; assembly: GCF_033978785.1. Taxonomy (NCBI): domain Eukaryota; kingdom Metazoa; phylum Chordata; class Actinopteri; order Syngnathiformes; family Syngnathidae; genus Entelurus; species Entelurus aequoreus. Next base: position 46,272,148 of record NC_084733.1, on the reverse strand, counting down.
AACTTTTTTTTACGATGCCAGTTTTTTTTTTTTTATATCAAAACTTACTGTCAGTGTTCTGGCTCCATACGAACTCTGTAAATTATTGTTTGTTTTGTATACAGTATATGCTGTAAGTATGTATGTAATGTAGTAACAGGCAGTGATGGGCAAGCTACTTGGAAAATGTAGTAAGCTAAGCTACAAGTTACTCTCGATTAAAAGTAGCTAAGCTACAGGGGAAGCTATTCCTGGAGAATTGTAGCAAGCTACACAACAAACTACACGGCAAAAGTAGCTTGCAACATTTAACGGCATTTCTATCTATGGGCCCACATGTATAATATCAATGTTAATGTAACTGAGAGTGTACACATGGACCCAATAAGGGTCCATTACTATAAACTATCTCTCATTAAAGAAGATCATGGTTTAATGTACTAATGATGTTAAATATGCGGTGATTCAATTAAAAAAAATATATATATATTTTGCAGTTTTTGCTTCCATGTACTTTTTACACAGACACTCACAACTCCTTGTTGTGAGTGTCTGTGTCATCAATGAACATCAATGAACATCTTACAAAGAAGAACGCCGACATCGCAAGACAAGCACGCATCCTCAGAAAAGAAAACAAGATACAAGCAACATGGACACGGAACTGCAAAATCATGATTCGGCTAAATGGACCATATGAAGAAGCCAAAAGTTGTCACGATTCGAGAGCTCCGTGACTTGGATCAATATAGATGAGACCTGCTAGACTTATGACTGACATGGCTCATCCTTGGCTGGAGACGGGGAAGGCTAAGCAGCGATTTGAAATATAGACCTGTTGAATGTATGACAGTGGTAATCCATGATTTGTTTGAATGTGTAGCTGTGGAGGTAGAAATAGAAAAGAAGAGAAATGTTATTTTTACGTGTTTATATAGGACACCTGGGTCTAAGGTAGAAGCATTTAATGATAGTTTGGAAGAATTATTGTGTAAGGTAAAGGAAAAGAAAACATTTGTCATGGGTGGTGACTATAACATAGATCTGCTAAGCTCAGCCAGAAATAAATCAACAAGAGACTTCTTGGATGTGGTATATAGTAGAGGGCTTTATCCATTAATCACCAAACCCAGTAGAATAACGACAAATTGTGCAACGTTAATTGATCACATTTTTATAAATGACATAGAAAATAATATAAAAAGTGGACTAGTAATTAATGATATAAGTGACCACTTACGTGTGTTTCTTACTTATGACTGTCAAATGTATAGAAAGAGGGAGGGAAAAACCCATAGGTATGTAAGGAAAACGACTGAAGAGGCAAAAAATAAATTAAGGAAGGACTTATTTGAAGCAGACTGGAATGATATGTATGTGGGAGAAGCAAATGCTGCATATGAGGCTTTTCATTGTATGAAAAGCATTGTCCGAATGTATGGAAACAGAGAGACAGCTACAATAAAAAGCCTTGGATTATAAAGGGACTACAGAATGCTTGTAAAAAGAAAAACAAACTTTTCAGAGATTTCATAAAAGTAAGAACAAAGGATGCTGAAAGGAAATATAAGGTTTACAAAAAAATTGATAACAATAATGAGACAAGCTAAAAGAGAATATTATAATAATTTACTAGAAAGAAATAAAAACAATATCAAAGGAACTTGGAATATTCTGAACAAGGTAATAGGAAAAACATCGGGGCCTACAAACCCACCAAGCCATTTTATCAATGAGGATAATAAGATGATAACAAATATGAATGAAGTGGCAAACTGATTAAATTCTTTTTTTGTGTATGTTGGACCCAAATTGGCAGAGAGTATTGGAGAACATAAAGATATACAGAGTGGATGGAGAGGGGGAAGCAAAGTGCTACAGTCCATGCTTATAGGAGATGTTAGTGAAAATGAAATTGTATCGGTGGTAACAAAACTGAAAAATAAGACATCAACAGACAGTGATGGTATAGACATGATAATTGTAAAAAAAGACTATTGACTGTATCATCAAACCCATCCATCCATTTTCTACCGCTTATTCCCTTCGGGGTCGCGGGGGGCGCTGGAGCCTATCTCAGCTGCAATCGGGCGGAAGGCGGGGTACACCCTGGACAAGTCGCCACCTCATCGCAGTGTATCATCAAACCTCTTTATTTAATCTTTATTTTCAAACAGTGACCTTTCCAAATACAATGAAGGTAGCAAAGGTAATTCCACTCTTTAAAACGGGAGATAAACATAGATTTACTAATTACAGACCAGTGTCACTGCTGTCACAATTTTCTAAGATAATTGAAAAAAACATTTGTAAAAAAATTAGACAGTTTTATTGAAAAGAACATGTTGAGTGAGAGCCAGTATGGATTCCGGACCAATAGATCCACTACTTCAGCTGTAATGAATATAATGGAGGATATAGCAACAGCAACTGATAATAAGAAATACACTATAGGGGTGTTTATCGATCTTAAAAAAGCATTTGACACTATAGATCATTCTATATTATTGTCCAAGTTGTATTCATTTGGTGTGAGAGGAGTAGTTTTAGACTGGCTAAGAAGTTATTTAGATAATACACAAGAGTTTGTGGATTTTGTGGGTAATACATCTGAACAAATGAGGGTTGAATGTGGAATTCCACAAGGTTCGGTTTTGAGACCAAAATTGTTTATTTTATATATTAATGATATATGTGAGGTATCAAAGTTATTGAAATTTGTATTATTTGCGGACGACACCAACTTTTATAATTAGGGACATGACTTAAAAGCGTTATCAAACATTATTGAACAGGAAATGATTAAACTTAAGAGATGGTTTGATGTCAATAAATTATCATTAAATGTAAAAAAACCAAAGTTCATGATTTTTTGTAAGAGGAAAAGGGAGGAAACGATCAAACTGTCAATAGATGGAATTGATATTGAAAGGGTTTCTGAACTTAGATTTTTAGGAGTGATACTGGATGACGGTCTGACATGGAAATCTCATATTGCACATGTACGGAAAAAGATGTCTAGGAGTATTTTTATATTAAATGTGGTAAAATATGTGTTAGATTATAGGGCAATACGTATATTGTATTGTGCACTTATATTGCCATATATCAGCTACTGTGTGGAAGTGTGGGGGAACACATATAAGAGTAACATAAAGGCATTGTATCAACTACAGAAAAGAGCTATAAGGATTATTCATAAAGTAGATTACTTAGAACACACTAACATATTATTTATTAATTCTGGTTTATTGAAATTACAGGAGCTAGTAAAGTTACAGACATTATGTGTCATGTTTAAGGCTAAAAGTTAAACATTACCAGCAAATTTACAAAAAATGTTTGTCATCACTTCTGAGAATGAAGAGCATAGAAGAAAAGGTCATTTCAAACATCAGTATTCAAGGACAACTTTAAAACAAATGTGTATATCAGTGGTGGGGGTTAAACTATGGAATTCTCTTTACAATGAGATAAAAGATTGTAAAAATATATTCCAATTGAAAAAAATATATAAAGACAGAACAATAACATCATATGGACAGCCATAAGTGTTTACATTTTGCTTTATATTTATTATTTTACTTATTTTTTGCCTGGTTTTGTATTTGTTTTGTATCATCCCGTGAGGTGTATATATTATTATTATTATTTGTACTTCATGAAGTTTTGCACTTGTTGTGTTTTTTTGTTTGTTTTCATTATATTTGGATGTAATTGTTGGTTTATATGAAAATATAAGATTTTTCTTCATCCTGCTCCTTCTCAGGCATTGGTGTGTAAATGTATAATTGAATAATTGAGGTATAATTGTCTATTGATCAAAAATGCACATCAATGAAGGAGATAAATAAAAATGAAATGAAATGAGAACTATCTGTCATTTAGCTGGGAACACCCTACAACTACTTCTAGGGGTCTCCGAACTCCACTGTATGTATTTATTTTAGTTTCTTTGGCCCACCCCTACAATGTTAGTCATGTTCTCTACTTACAGTTTAAAAAAGCATCTACAAAAAACAATGACTTGTGTGTTGTTTGGGAACAGTTGGTAATGGTTATGAGCAGTAAAACTTTTTATGAACTCAACTCGCCTTAATATGTGTTCCTAAATTTGTGTTCCACGTCTTCAATAAAGAAAGCAGTTATAATTTTGGTTTACAGAGTAATAATAATAATAATAATAATAAATGTTATTTATAAGGTGCCTTTCTGGGCACTCAAGGACACTGTACAAAATCAAAACAATAAAAATCAAATTGGATAAAAACAACAATAATGACAACAACAAAGATAGAGAAGAAAAGATGATTACAATGAATAAGCAGTCAGGAATAGGTGTGTTTTGCGTCTTGATTTGAAGAGGGATATTGAGTCTAGGTTACGAAGGTCTGGTGGCAAAGAGTTCCAAAGATGTGGAGCAGAGCGACTGAAAGCTCGGGCACCCACTAACAACAACAACTAAAAACTAAGGTTTTGGGCATTTTTTTCTCTAAACGCATACATTTGTCTAAATATGGCCAAGGACATGCATTAATGTGGGTTTCCTGGACATCATCTTCATCACTGAAGGAAAAAGCTCATCTGCGGTCGAGAGTTCCTTTGCTATTTTCAAGTATTTCTTTTTTTTTTGAGTGGTCAGCTTGAATCGTCCCTCTGTCTCAGACTCCCTCGTCGTCTTATGACATGAGTGCGTGACTTGTTATGATTTTGCTTCCTGGTTTCGATGACCCGCCTTATCTTGCCTCTGATTGGCCAGTCCATAATTGTTCGCCTTAACCTTAGCCAATTATGACTCATTATACGAACACCAACCAATCATCATGGATGTTCTTCATATGTATAGATGTTCTCATTCATCTAGGTCATTGGATTTTCTCTATATTTTTTGGGGGGGCCTGGATTTGCAGTCCATTTTCTTTGTAGCTTGTAGCTTTGATGTAAGCTACCTAGCTACATGGGTCTGAAAGTAGTTAAGCTTCAAGAAAAGCTACTCGTTAAAAACGTAGTTAAGCTACCGCCAAGCTACTGGAAAATGTAGTTAAGCTACGTAGCTTAGCTACATGTAGCTCGTTACTGCCCATCACGGGTAACAGGCACATTCATGTTATATTTACAGTATTCGGGTCAATTTAAGCATTACAGAAACTTCCGTCAACAACAACATCAAGAGAATGTTCTGTGTTTGCTATGGCAGATTTTGTGAGAACCTTGAAGGATATTTATGTAGCCCTATTGCTAACCATTAAAAAAAAAAAGAACATACAACTGTGACTTACAATATTCACTCTCACTGGGATCCCAATTGATGAGATGGTTGTATCTTTCAGCACTCTCTTTGAGCTGGTAAATTCCGAATAATCCTCACTAGTCAGATAAAAAATATGCCTCCGAGTGATGTTGGCGGGTCTTATGCTGCAATTCCATTTGTTGACCGTGTGGAATTTCAAAGTGAGCCAACTGGGGCCACAACCTTCTATACAGGTGAGAGTCATGCTTTATAATCCAGGATTAACATTTCCAAACTAAAAGGCAATACAGCAGCATCAGAAACAGCTCAAGCTCCTTCTATATTTTATGGCGGGTCGCAACCAACTTTATTAGCAGCTTAGGCTAGCTAGTAGCTGGCTACTCGCTAGAGGGGCGGCAGTGTGAGCAAGAGGATGTGTCACGACACTGGAAAAGTAGTTCCTCTGTGTTAGCTCTTACAATAACAATGCCGCTATAGCTTGGTTAAAGGCCTACTGAAACCCACTACTACCAACCACGCAGTCTGATAGTTTATATATCAATGATGAAATCTTAACATTGCAACACATGCCAATACGGCCGGGTTAACTTATAAAGTGCAATTTTAAATTTCCCGCTAAACTTCCGGTTGAAAACGTCTATGTATGATGACGTATGCGCGTGACGTCAATCGTTGAACCGGAAGTATTGGTACACCATTGAAACCAATACAAAAAGCTCTGTTTTCATCTCAAAATTCCACAGTATTCTGGACATCTGTGTTGGTGAATCTTTTGCAATTTGTTTAATGAACAATGAAGACTGCAAAGAAGAAAGTTGTAGGTGGGATCGGTGTATTAGCGGCTGGCTGTAGCAACACAACCAGGAGGACTTTGACTTGGATAGCAGACGTGCTATCCGACGTTAGCCGCCGACCGCACGGATGATCGGGTGAAGTCCTTCGTCTTTCTGTCGATCGCTGGAACGCAGGTGAGCACGGGTGTTGATGAGCAGATGAGGGCTGGCTGGCGTAGGTGGAGCGCTAATGTTTTTATCATAGCTCAGTGAGGTCCCGTTGCTAAGTTAGCTTCAATGGCGTCATTAGCAACAGCATTGTTAAGCTTCGCCAAGCTGGAAAGTATAAACCGTGTATGGTCCATGGTTTAATAGTATTGTTGATTTTCTGTCTATCCTTCCAGTCAGGGGTTTATTTCTTCTGTTTCTATCTGCATTTAAGCATGATGCTATCACGTTAGCTCTGTAACCAAAAAGCTTCGCCGATGTATTGTCGTGGAGATAAAAGTCACTGTTAATGTCCATTTCGCGTTCTCAACTCTCATTTTCAAGAGGATATAGTATCCGAGGTGGTTTAAAATATAAATCCGTGATCCACAATAGAAAAAGGAGAGAGTGTGGAATCCAATGAGCCAGCTTGTACCTAAGTTACGGTCAGAGCGAAAAAAGATGCGTCCTGCACTGCACTCTAATCCTTCACTCTCACTTTCCTCATCCACGAATCTTTCATCCTGGCTCAAATTAATGGGGTAATCGTCGCTTTCTCGGTCCGAATCGCTCTAGCTGCTGGTGTAAACAATGGGGAAATGTGAGGAGCCCTTCAACTTGTGACGTCACGCTACTTCCGGTACAGCAAGGCTTTTTTTATCAGCGACCAAAAGTTGCGAACTTTATCGTCGATGTTCTCTACTAAATCCTTTCAGCAAAAATATGGCAATATCGCGAAATGATCAAGTATGACACATAGAATGGATCTGCTATCCCTGTTTAAATAAAAAAAAAATTTCAGTAGGCCTTTAATATGCAAGTCACGGCATGTAAATTGAGTGTCTGAATTGCCTTATAAACAGAATATATTAATCCCAATTAACCCAATTGTTAGCCGCCTTGTACTAGCAGGTTTTCACTATTTCGAGTACACAAAAATGTTTTAAGAGCGCTTTATAGGCGGAATATATCCCCACAATCCGGTTTAGGATCTCCCAGCAGTCTTGGCAGGGCACCCTCTCCTTGGCGACGTCGTTCGCTGGAGGGGGAGGAGCCCGCAAGCAGGCTGGGAGGCCCCGCTCCGCTCCCATGGTGATGGTGCTCGGGAGGGTGGCAGCTCAGCCCGCGTACCGGAACACAATGTAAACTGAACGGCTGCTCGACTGGATTGTCTGCACGCTACAACTTTTCACGGAACGGTGTAGATTCCCTGTGTTTTATCGAGGAATGTTTTGATGACACGCTGGGGCTTTGTGGTCCGGCGGTGGCAGCTCGTCGGGATGCTGGAGATCGCCTGAGAGCACCCTGCCGCGTTTGTTGTCTTTCTCTATGGATTTTGCCTTCGAAGTTTATCGACAACAAGCTGCACATTTAACTCGAATGGAGCCTTTAAACTTGTAAAATGGTGTGTGTCGTTTCGTCCTCCGCTCGTTTCAAACCCGGATAAGAAGCAGTGGAGGAGCGACGACGCGACAACACCCCGACACGACGACCACTTCCCCTCGGTAAGGGAGCGCGCCCAGCAAGTGAGTCGCCTCGCTCGGCGTTACACGCAAACATTCCCTGAACGGGGAGACACGGTGCTTGTAGTGCCGCGGTGACAGCCAGCACACGTCTTCTGTGGCATGCTGTTACAGTTAAACAGGAAGCCAATAACGTCTAGTTATATAGATGAAAAATGAGTATGCGTAAGCTAACCTCCTATTGTACTAATAAGTCAAAGTGCTAACCTAAATACATGTGGCAAACTGCTAGCCGCGTTTGCTTCAGATGCTACGTGAGGCTAGCCAGGTTGCTTGCTAGTCAATAGCAGATCTTGGGTAGGTGCTATTTGCTGATTTTGACAAATTTTGTTGAACAACATTCATTCATTCTAATAATGCTATTCCAACTGTCGTTTGATATACATTTTGTGTTCTGACTAGTGTTGTAACGATACCAATATTTTGGTACCGGTACTAAAATTATTTAGATACTTTTCGGTACTTTTGGGTACTTTTCTAAATAAAGGGGATCACAAACAAATGCATTATTGGCTTTATTTTAACCAAAAATCTTAGGGTACATTAAACATATGTTTCTTATTGCAGTTAAGTCCTTAAATAAAATAGTGAACATACTAGACAACTTGTCTTTTAGTAGTAAGTAAACAAACAAAGGCTCCTAATTAGTCTGCTGACATATGCAGTAACATATTGTATCATTTATCATTCTGTTATTTTGTCAACATTATTGAGGACAAGTGGTAGAAAATTAATTATTAATCTACTTGTTCATTTACTGTTAATATCTGCTTACTTTCTCTTTTGATTTAATCTTTTATTAGTAGATTGCACAGTACAGTACATATTCCGTACAATTGACCACTAAATGGTAACACCCGAAAAAGTTTTTCAACTTGTTTAAGTCGGGGTCCACGTTAATCAATTCATGGTAACATGTACTGTCTACACTTCTGTTAAAATGTAGGAATCACTTATTTTTCTGTTGTTTGATACTTTACATTAGTTTTGGATGATACCACAAATTTGGGTATCAATCCCATACCAAGTAGTTACAGGATCATACATTGGTCATATTCAAAGTCCTCATGTGTCCAGGGACGTATTTCCTGAGTTTATAAACATAATATATATTTAGAAAAAACAAAAGATGTTCTGATGTCAAAAAATATTGACGTAATCATAGTAGTATTGACTAGATACGGGCCGTACAGTGGATGTTAGGTGTAGATCCACCCATGGCGTTTGTTTACATTTTGATGCCGGTGAGCTACAGTGTGCAGTGAAGCATGTTTAGCTATTCCTCGTCCTGCAGGGATGATCCTTGTAAGAAACATACTTTATTTGTCACCAGGATTAGTGATTTAGAAGTCGCTAAAACACTGCCGACGGTGGATGGACGTTAGCTGCTAGCTAGCTAGCCATGTCTTAAAGCATCTCTTCCTGAGAGCGTTTCAGTGTTATAACTTTACCTTTATCGTTAGTTTTTAAGCCAAAATGCATCCATTCGCCCTTTTCTGTTTACACACTGTGTCTGCTTGTAAGTACTCTGTGATTGTGTGCTACCGAACATGCTTGTCTTCTCGTAAAACCAGCAATGTCACGACATGACTTCGACACGGGCGAGGGGGGGTGTGGGACCGGTACGTTTCAGAGACGGTATCGTACCGAAAATTATTCATTAGTATCGCGGTACTATACTAATACCGGTATACCGTACAACCCTAGTTCTGACATGTATTTTTGTTGCTATTAGCCTCACTAACTTCTGCTTGTGTATTGTGTTCACAGCCCGTAAGTGGATTTTAAAGAGCAATTGATGCATCTTGGAGTGTCTGAGTCCATGAGAGAGTGTGAGTACAGCCAAATAAGCACTCGCAGCTCCACTCCAATGGAGACTCCTTTTAAGAAGAAGACGCCCAAAAAGAGGAAGTGGGAGTCCTTCCCAGGTCGGAATAAATTCTACTGCCATGGGAGGATAATGATGGCCAAACAGACTGGGGTTTTCTACCTCACCCTTGTCCTCATTCTTGTGACGTGTGGACTTTTCTTCACATTTGAGTGAGTATTGTGTACAGTCTTTGTGCGCCCATCTGCGATTCACTTGTGTTCTATGACCTGGTGGCTTAGGGATGTCATGAGTGCAGCTAAGTTGAGATGAGAGCACATGTGTGTGTCATCAGTTTGGAGTCACTGGTGTTTCATCTTTAAGAAATAAATATTATGCAAAACCGACACTCTTAACTGTTGGTATTTGTTGGATTTTATAAACCAATCTTGCCTTCTTCCAAACTTGCTCCAAATGAGCCGTTTGAAATTTGAGATGTTTGTGAAATATGTTACCTGAGTTGGCGGATATCTCCATATACGGTCAAAGTTTACCCAAAGAGCTTTGCGCAAGTCCGCCATTTTTATTCAGTTCTAGTCCAAAGTTTTGGTCAATAAATGACTTATATTTCTCTATCCTCTTGTTGTGGGGTAGACTGGCTCACACATGTGTTGCCATTTCTAATAAAAAGATGTGTATAATTCTAACTTATATCTCTCAGTGAACTCACTAAAAACTACAACATGGCTGATGGGGTGAAGGGGTCTTGGCCTGGAGGAGGGTGCATTCTGAAGAGACAGTCAGAAAGCAGCTTGAAAAACAAAATCAATGCAAGATTTTGACCACCATTACATGTTTTCTAGACCAGAAGGAAATGCTTAAAATAAAGACAAAACAAAGTCATAATATGACACCATTTGATAGTTATTTAGTTTTTAGTTTTATTTTGCCAGGGCATGTTTCTGATGAATAGATTCTTTGTGGTTATTGCTGTGGGTTTTTAGTCTCTGGATAATGCATGCCTCTGCATGATGCACATGGATTAATGGTGCGTTCACGCTTGGTCTGGTTATAATGCTGTACAGTCCGTTGTCTTTACTGGTATTAGTACGGTTAGTTTGGTAGAGTAACAGAGATCATCTCAGAGATGGGTCTCGGTCCACCTACCAGTAAAATTTTATCCTGGGTGAGTCCATCGTGAAAACCGGCCCCACGAACAGACTAAAACACAATATACGATGTCACCATATGTGACTGTAACCAGGTAATGCATTGCAACACTTACAAAATTTCTGACAAAAATAGAAATGTGAACGCATACTAGATTGCACTAAACTAAAGTGACAACCGAGGATCTTTTTTCGTTATGGACCATAGTACCTTTACAGGTGTGGACGCATCCTAGAAGACCGCAATCTTAGCAAGTGGTAGGAATCGCGCAGAGCCCTGTGAAGCAATGTCATGGAGATATTTTGTCTTTTATGGTATGAACGACAAAGATATTTTGGAAGAAAAAAACAAAATGAGTGTCGAAAAATGCAACAACCCAAAGTTTAAAATATGACATAGTAAAACATGTTTTCATAGTTTGTTTACCACAGTGTTGACAGTACTGTTATGTGAGGACGAGGTCACTCATGATGCCCTAAAAGCAAACTTATTCCAATTTTCAATGTTACTCCTCTCTCTGACACGGACTGACAGGGACGCCATCGAACCTGGTAGTCTCAGAGCCGTATCATAGGCGGAATGACACCTGTACAGCATGTCCTGCAAAGCTGGGATAAATTTAACACCCCGAAACTCATAAATGCTCTGTTTTGCGTTGTAAACTATTGTCATTGTCCCAAAATATTTTTATACATCGCATCAGAAGCTTCACATCTAATGAGGTGCTTGTGAGATTATATTTTCTGTTGTAAACACACACACACAATTACGTCATGAAATGACTAGGGCAAAAAAATGCAGTAGTTCACACATTAAATCGCCTCTCATGCACATTGTGCCAATTGGAAGCTGGGAAATACGCATCATTTGAGTGTATCACATATTTCTCTGTTCCACAATATAGTGAGATATAAGCTCTTTTAACTAATACAGTTTTTCTTTCAATTAGTGTCAAACAATATCGATATCTGCCATTGCTCAAAATTAGATTAGGCGATAGAAATAACATAATTACACATATTAAGTGAAGTTTAAATGAGTTCTGCCAAACAATTAAGATTCTACTTTTTTGTATTGTTCAAATTTGATGATAATATGCTTGTATTGTGATTGCAGTACTCTTTGTAGACACCAACATATCTTTATAGCCATCAATTGATTTGCCTGTAATAATTTTATTTTCTGTGTTTAGCTCCTAAGTATTGGATGCATGATCAAAAGTTGTCCAACCGCACAACTAAATGATACAGCACCTTAACGTTCGGAAAATTTCATACAGCACCTTAACGTTCGGAAAATTTCAGTTAGTTGTGCGGTTGGACAACTTTTGATCATGCATCCAATACTTAGGAGCTAAACACAGAAAATAAAATTATTACATTTTCAAGTAGTCTGAAATATTATTGTTTATTGATAAACCCTACTGTATACCATTTTATCCCCATTTAATCCTGAGCCCCAACATTCCAGAATTTTAAAATGTTAGTTTCAAATTGAGTTGACATGTCACAAATATGCTTTGAGAGAAATACCTTACAGTGATACAGAAATCTGAAATGATAATACACTTTAATCAGACATATGGCACATTATCAGATCCTCCAACCATAACCCCAAATGGTCTCTGTGACAAGACACTTTCCCCAACTATTAATAGGAAACACAGTTAAATGGTTTATTGATGTTTTATTAAGTTGAATATTGTGCAATACTATCCTGTTAATTGCTGGATCTTAGCATAACCAACATTTCTCTAAGGGATTTAGTATAATATCAGCCTCAGCTTTATGGAGTAGACGAGTCATGCTATTTGCACTCACTTAATCACAGTTCCACTCTCCCTAAACGAGACACACACACACACACACACACACACACACACACACACACACACACACACACACACACACACACACACACACACACACACACACACACACACACACACACACACACACACACACACACACACACACACACACACACATACATAGACACACACACAGTCTCCACAGCATTTGAGCCAGCCTCTCCACCTATTCCTGGGTGTTCCAAATATCTCCACTGTGATTGAAATATGTGACGTAGATAGACACTGATCTGAGCACTGCCAACGCATGGGTTTACCACATTATGTTGTTTCTTTCACCCGACTAATCACACTGCCATCACTGTAACCTGATCAGGTCTAGATAAAAATATGTCTCCATCATTATGTTTGTTACTCAAACTGGCCGTACATAAGGGTAACGTGCTTTCAAACTAGGCAAACTTCTTTGTGTGCAGTGAAAAATGGCTACTGTTCTCTATCTGTATGGTAACAGTTCTCTTTTGTTGAATGATGTACTTGACTACTACTAAATTGAATGCTTCTGAAACGCGTGTGTATAGTATTTTTTGATATATCGGTGCATTGGGTATTTACCAAATTTCTGAGTACAGGAGGTCCTTGGTCGAGGTCAAGTTTTAGTATTAGTTCTAACTTAGTGCTGTGCGATATGGGCAAAGAAAAAGTATTCTTAGTATCAGCTAGGAATGTAGCGGCATTGTAGAGAACGCGGTATTGCGCTTTCAAAGTTTCACAATAATGATGTGACGTGTCAACACAACTTGGTGAGTGTATTTTTTTCCTGGCGCATTTGCATTGGCCGGTCTGAAAATAAACTGCATATCCCACAATCTTCTGGGCAGCGCGGGACCACCAAGGTGAGTGTGTGACATGCCTTAAGCCTGGTGTTTACTCTCGTGTCACGTAACTTGCATAGGCAACGTCGCCTTTTCCCCTTCCACTGCCTAGCTTCCTGCGTTGTGCCGACGACGTAGAACGCAGAGCTGTGATTAGTCAGTTTTTCCCAAGAGAGTCCCTGAACACAAGCGAGCAGACTTTGTGCTTGAAATGCACACATTTTTCTATGGAAAAAAACCAACAGTGAATAATCAGGATGGAAATAGACAAGATTCCACTTTCAATTCTGCTTCGGCTCCCTTAACAGTTCTCTTATCAATACTTATTTGGGGGGGAAAAAAAAGTGGATTCCTCAATTTTGTTTAGTTTAGAGGTAAGGTAACAAGACCTTACAAAGCCTACAGCGAGGTCACATACGTAGGTAAGAAAAAAAGTACTTGTGATCTGACGTCACTACGCATGTTGCGTTATGACATCATCCCCACCCAGAATAACTGTTTAGAGAACCGCTAGACAAAATGGCAAGCAATCCCAAGGAATTGATACACTGGGGTCCGGTTCTGAACAAGAACCGGTTTTTGATTGCCATCCCCCCAGATTACATTTTGCATGAAAACTGATATTGTGTACTTAATATCTCGGTGCGCCCCCCAAAAAATTACTGAATGTTAGGGTAGTGCCGCTAATACGATATTAATATATATCGCAATAGTCAATCGATATCAATATAAAATGCGTTTGCTCAAATATTCAATACATATTCATATTTTTGGTTTGGAAGAAACCAGAAATTAGGAAGCAAGATTTGTTTCATGAAGTCACTCGCGCTTTGGGAATACAGGAAACAGGAAGTGTCACTGAGCAATGGGAGGGACACACGTAACTGTATTAACTACACCTTTTCTGCTGTTCGGCTCCCAGATGTTTTCGTTGGGGGCAACATCCTTCACTTTACCCGACAATGGGTCTGCTAAGCTCCGCTTTCTAATTTCTGCAGGACACAACCGGACACATTCGCCAGTCGCCAGGACTTCTGCATGCTACCGCTCGCTTACTGACGTCACTCACTCAACACGCTGCCGTTCTTAAAGGAGCACACACACACACGTACACATGTACGCTACTCTCACAACACCAGTGTTGTTGCGTTGTTTTTCTGTCTTGCTGTGGATTCACTGCATGGAGTGAGAAGAGAAACCGTGATATCTTGATATATCAACTCAATAACAGAAACGTGCCTTTAGTTTTGTTGGTTTTAATGCAGACAGTGCGGCAACATCCTGACACTTCCAATGTGTCTGTTTAATGAGTAGCTTCTCAAACTAGTCTGTGTAGTGTTCAATAGTTTATACACGACTGCTATTTAGAGTCTCCAATCTGCAACTCCCTTCAAACCTATTTTAATTATTTTATTACCTTCGCCGCGCTCATCCTACCTGGCTCCCAGACACTCTATCCCAGGGGTGGGCAATTAATTTTTACCGGGGGCCGCATGAGCAACCCGAGCACTGCTGGAGGGCCGCACCGACAATATTTCAATTAAATTTTGCACAAATTATTTTTGATGTACCGTAAGATAGATAATAATAATATTTTCATTTAACCTAACTTATCTTTATACAAAAGCAGATGGCTTTTGATGGTTTTATTTTTAACACTTTCTTACACAACACTTCCTGATGTATATTACATTACAAAAATTGCAATTTCTGTCACTTCATCTTGCATCGTCTTTGTTGTGAACGTAGCATGCCTGTAAGGTGATTGGCGAAGAAGGAGGAAGCGTTGCTGTTGCGGAAATGAGGAGTGAGGATTGGTTTTCCTTTTGGAAAGAACGAGATAAGTTGAGCTGTGTTAGTATAGCATGCTCAATAAAAGTTTAAAAAGAGCATCAGACTTGGTGTGCACTTCTTCTGGATGCTACAATTGATGTCACAAGTGGGATGAAATGCCTCCCAGTTCGCCTTGCCATCAAACCTGGGAGTCTTCATTGAGGGCGGAATTCCCCCCGTGGCTAGCAGCGTGGCTGCACCTGTAAACGCTGCCTCTCTCCCTCTTTCTCTCAGTCTCTCTCTGTCTCTCTCTCTCTCTTTGCAGTGAGCTCCTCACGTGGCACGTACCTCCTGATGACGTAGCACACAAACAGTGCAGTATGCGCAAAGTTTTACTTCTGACATCAATTGTAGCGTCCAGAAGAAGTGCACACCAAGTCTGACGCAATTTTTAAACTTTTATTAAGCAAGCTATACTAACACAGCTCAACATATCTCGTTCCTTCCACACGCACGTCTCCTCACTTCTCATTTACGCAACTCAAGAAGACAACATCTACTTCAGCAGGTCGTTACACTATATTCTTTAAACACAGCAACGTGTGTACCACAAATTAAGCACACGGCTTTACCTTTACTTGGCAGTCCATGTCTTTATTAAAACACGCCATTCGTCATCAACTTTTCTCTTTTTAGCGTCTCGGGATAACCGGGCATGTCGCTGTGCGCCTTCCCTTACAGGACATACGCACATATAACACTTTTCAAAATAAAAGCAGCACAGTTGTATTGCACGCACGACAAAGATGTATTTTTAAATTTATTTTGTATTTGTGATTGCCGCTGCGCGCACGAGCATACGTCCACACGGAAGTAATACAAATAACGCTTTTCAAAACAAAAGCAGCACCGTTGTATTGCACACTCGAAATAGATACTTTTTAAAATGTATTTTGTAATTTATAATTGGCCTCACGCGGGCCGGTCAGGGACGTACAAAGGGCCGGATGCGGCCCGCGGGCCGCAGAATGCCCAGGTCTGCTCTATCCACTGATAGATAGGACACATGGGACGTTGGAAATTGTTTATTGTATTTATTGACAAGCTTAAATAAGTAATAAAAAGTATCAATAATTATCGATATCGATCATTTAAAAAAACATGTATCATGATATAGTTTTCCACCTTATCGCGCAGCCCTACTGAATGTGTTGCTGCATCCAGAAGAAGTTACACGGTGCGACACTTGTTTTAGCTTTTATTGCCAATCTTGTGCTAACAAGTTAAATTCCGACACATATTCTTTCTCGTGCACACACATCTTTTTCTCTCACACACAACACTTCTCATTGTCCGTTAATAATCTTTCAGGCACTTTCAAACATTTATGAACTCTGAACATGATCACACAGATTAACACCAGCTTTGACGTTAACTTACAATAGTTATTTAACAGTTTTATTTACAATTACACAATAGCACTCCCTTGTCCCATGTCCTGAACGGCCGAAAAGTGTTGCAAATAATAATAGCGTCCTCTTCCGAGACTCGTTTAAAAGTTGCACAGTCCATCTTTGCAAATGTATTCTCCTCTGGTTTAGAAGTAAAATGTAAATTAAAAAGTAAAGTGATGATTTTGAATGATTAGTTCCAGTGGAGACAAAGATGTTGATGACGTGGTTGTCGTCTATCGTCACTTTTCACAAAAATAATCTAGTCAACGACAGCTGTAGTTTCTCCTTCTCAAGACACTGCCCCTTAGTGTTTTGGAAGAGAATTACAAGTTTGGCGCCACCCTCCCACGGAAGAACTATAAATCAAACAAGACACAGTCAAAGGGGACGCAAGCTACGTGACGCAATAGTATTTTCCATTCTTAAAAGGGGATAAAAGGATAAAGCATGTGGGAGAAGTGTGTCTGTAGTAGAAGAGAGGAAAGTTTTTTTATGGACATTTCCTGAACATTTAATCAAAATCCTTCCATAACTTTTTGAGTTATGTTGCTTACAAACATACAAACAAATACTGGCGAAAACATAACGTCTTTGGCAGAGGTCTGCATACTAAAGCGTTAAACCTTCGTCTTGAGCGTTTCCAAGGCGACGCAGACCGCGTCACGGCGTACCACAGCAAAGGGAAAGCATCCAGTGGGAGCGCGAACTCTGCACACCACAGGAAATATGAAAAGCTACTTGATAAACCATCACCTGGAAAATATATTTGAAGCCAGCTAAGCTAAACATCTATTTTTGAGGTATTTGCATTATTAAAAGTAAAACCGTCAGTCAACTTTTCTGAAAAACAGCATTTTCCAAACTGATATTAAAAACAAAAGTCCACTGCAGAGCACACTGCTTCTCAGAAAGTAAAAGTTGAACATTATTGTTTTACACTTGCTACACTGGATGTTTACATTGTCACTTCAAGGACATTCAGCTGTATTTGTTATAATATTTGCTTGAAACAGTGGATGTTTCCACACAATTATTTGCATTTAAAAATACATGTTTGTAGTTATGAATATGATTAGAACATTTGAGCATTGTATATATTTAATTACAGCAAGTGTGTTTATCCTAAACATTCCTGCCACTTCATTTTACACACTATGACATTTTTTGAGGACAATTCCACAATAATATTTTATTATTATTAGCCTTAATATTGTGATAATATCATACTGTGAGATTTTGCTATTGTTACATTGCTATTTTCAACCCTTCTTTTTGACAGGTAATGTCTACACATTAATTTACAGATGACGTCTGTATTTCCCGGTGTCTGGAGGACTGCTTGTCAGGCACGTTTTGGTGTGTGTTTTTCTTTTCATCACTTTGTAGTTTTGAGGTAACGCTTGTACTTTGTCGCATTTTATCACTGGCCACATGTACATGAACAACATTTATTTAATCTGATCATCATTAAAATTAGAACATTATTGTGTATGTGGACCCTGAAGAAAATTATCTGATTATGACTTGCGTTTTCATGCACCACAGCTTAAATCGGAATACTTTACTTTGACATGCGCAGAACCTAACATAAACGGAAAGGTGTGTTATTATTTGTGCTATGATGCCATCTTTTGGACCAGTTTGCTAACTGCAGGTGCTGAAGAATTATTAGACTTCCACTGTTAAAATGGCTTTGTGCATTTCTGCTTGAACGACGTTATCACAGCATTTATCATTTTTTTCTTTTGTTCACTACTGTTGTTTTATCTCTCTTTTTAAAATGCAGCTGTTCTGTGCTTTTTATGTTGTGATTATGTACGGGTTGCGGGGCGTCTTCATGTTAGGACATTCTGTGTATTTGTTTGAGTCTAGCAGTTAGAGTAGCTGTAATGTTACGAATAAAACAGCTCGTTAAGACGACAACACCCTTCTTTTATTGTTACATCGACACATGGGGACGGCGTTGAGCGGTGGGTAGAGCGGCTACGTATGTAGCTTACCACCATCAACGTGTGAATGTGGAGTGAATGAATGATGTGTATATCACTTCTGTGTGAAGCGCTTTGAGTGTCTAAAAAAGCGCTATATAAATCGAATCCATTATTATTATTATTATGACTCCATAGTAGGGCTGGTCGATATGGACAAAAAAGTATATCACGATATATATTTTTACTTAATCTCGATATTCGATATATTTCTCGATATATTTTCTGGTGGAAGTACACATATAAAGAGTTTTGATCGATATTCACTGAAATTTAACTGAATGACAACTGCACTGTAAACAGTCAGTGACACTCGACATCCATTGCTTTTCGGTCTCCCCTAGACATATGCGGTCCTCTCCAAGGTTTCTCATAGTCATTCACCGACGTCCCACTGGGGTGAGTTTTTCCTTGCCCGTATGTGGGCTCTGTACAGAGGATGTCGTTGTGGCTTGTGCAGCCCTTTGAGACACTTGTGATTTAGGGCTATATAAATAAACATTGATTGATTGATTGACTTTTATTAACCCAGTTAGTCAAGATGGGTATTAACAGCACAGAAAATAAACTGTTTAAGTAGCACAGAATTACATAACATACACTACCGTTCAAAAGTTTGGGGTCACATTGAAATGTCCTTATTTTTAAAGGAAAAGCACTGTACTTTTCAATGAAGATAATTTTAAACTAGTCTTAACTTTAAAGAAATACACTCTATACATTGCTAATGTGGTAAATGACTATTCTAGCTGCAAATAACTGGTTTTTGGTGCAATATCTACATAGGTGTATAGAGGCCCATTTCCAGCAACTATCACTCCAGTGTTCTAATGGTACAATGTGTTTGCTCATTGGCTCAGAAGGCTAATTGATGATTAGAAAACCCTTGTGCAATCATGTTCACACATCTGAAAACAGTTTAGCTCGTTACAGAAGCTACAAAACGGACCTTCCTTTGAGCAGATTGAGTTTCTGGAGCATCACATTTGTGGGGTCAATTAAACGCTCAAAATGGCCAGAAAAAGAGAACTTTCATCTGAAACTCGACAGTCTATTCTTGTTCTTAGAAATGAAGGCTATTTCACAAAATTGTTTGGGTGACCCCAAACTTTTGAACGGTAGTGTAAATAAAACAGAAAAATATTCCATCCATCCATTTTCTACTGCTTGTCCCTTTCGGGCTCACGGGGGGTGCCGGAGCCTATCTCAGCTGCATTCGGGCGAAAGGCTGGCGGGGTAGACCCTGGACAAGTCGCCACCTCATCGCAGGGCCAACACAGATAGACAGACAACATTCACACTCACATTCACACACTAGGGCCAATTTAGTGTTGCCAATCAACCTATCCCCATTTCTTTCTACGTAAAATAAATAACATAGCTGTGCAAATCATCCAAAATGTATCAAACTCAGATAAAAAATAAATTTACAGGCACTTTTTAATTCCCAGTCGACGATGAAATGGAATGTCACACACGTACGGTTATGGTCAGTACCAAGTAAAGTGACTTAACTTAATTGTGCGGCTATGATCTTCCTCACTTCGGCATACATTTTTGGCAGCATTTCTCGTGCAAAATATGCAACTTGAGAACCGTTTTGATTTTGGTTTACATGGTAAACATCTAAAATGAATGTTTTATCCAGACGCATACATTTGTCCAAATGTGGCCAAGTTGACTCATTGTGGGTTTCCTGGACGTTGTCTACATCGCTAAAAGAAAAATCTAAAGAAGAGAATCCCTCTGCCATCTTCCACTAGTTTTTTTAATATATAAATCGCCGACTAGAATTTTGCCTTTTCTCATCTACGACTCTCTCGTCGTCATTTGGGATGTCTGTTGTGATTTCTTATACATACAGTCGTGGTCAAAAGTTTACATACACTTGTAAAGAACATAATGTCATGGCTGTCTTGAGTTTCCAATAATTTCTACAACTCTTATTTTTGTGTAATAGAGTGATTGGAGCACATACTTGTTTATCACAAAAAACATTCATGAAGTTTGGTTGTTTTATGAATTTATTATGGGTCTACTGAAAATGTGACCAAATCTGCTGGGTCAAAAGTATACATACAGCAATGTTAATATTTGGTTACCTGTCCCTTGGCAAGTTTCACTGCAATAAGGCGCTTTTGGTAGCCATCCACAAGCTTCTGGCAAGCTTCTGTTTGAATTTTTGACCAGTCCTCTTGACAAAATTGGTGCAGTTCAGCTTAATTTGTTGGTTTTCTGACATGGACTTGTTTCTTCAGCATTGTCCACATGTTCTCAATGAGGTTTAAGTCAGGGCTTTGGGAAGGCCATTCTAAAACCTTAGTTCTAGCCTGATTTAGCCATTCCTTTACCACTTTTGATGTGTATTTGGGGCCATTGTCCTGTTGGAACACCCAACTGCGCCCAAGACCCAACCTCCGGGCTGATGATTTTAGGTTGTCCTGAAGAATTTGGAGGTAATGCTCCTTTTTCATTGTCCCATTGAATCTCTGTAAAGCACTAGTTCCATTGGCAGCAAAACAGGCCCAGAGCATAATACTACTACCACCACCATGCTTGACGGTAGAGTTGGTGTTCCTGGGATTAAAGGCCTCACCTTTTCTCCTCCAAACATATTGCTGGGTATTGTGGCCAAACAGCTAAATTTTAGTTTCATCTGACCACAGAATTTTCCTCCAGAAGGTCTTATCTTTGTCCATGTGATCAGCAGCAAACTTTAGATGAGCCTTAAGGTGTCGCTTCTGGAGCAAGGGCTTCCTTCTTGCATGGTAGCCTCTCTGTCCATGGCGATGCAAAACACGCTTGACTTTGGACACTGACACCTGTGTTCCAGCAGCTTCCAATTCCTTGCAGACCTGCTTTTTGGTGGTTCTCGGTTAACTCTTGATCATCCTGACCAATTTTCTCTCAGCAGCAGATGATAGCTTGCGTTTTCTTTCTGATCGTGGCAGTGATAAAACTGTGCCATGCACTTTATACTTACGAGCAATTGTCTGCACAGTTGCTCTTGGGACCTCAAGCTGCTTTGAAATGGCTCCAAGTGACTTTCCTGACTTGTTCAAGTCAATGATTCGTTTTTTCAGATCTGTGCTGAGTTCCTTTGCCTTTCCCATTGTCGCATTTGTAACCTAGTCTAATGACTGCAACACATGAGCCCTATTTAAATGGGCTCAAAGAAGTCAACAGGTGTCGTCAATCATAATCACTCACATGAAGTTAGGAGGCCACGCCATTAAGCTAATTTGATTTGATTGTAACTTTTCTACATCACCAAAATTGATAATGCATGTTTCTGTATGTATACTTTTGACCCAGCAGATTTGGTCACATTTTCAGTAGACCCATAATAAATTCATAAAAGAACCAGACTTCATGAATGTTTTTTGTGACAAACAAGTATGTGCTCCAATCACTCTATCACAAAAAAATAAGAGTTGTAGAAATTATTGGAAACTCAAGACAGCCAAATTCCCAAAAAAGTGCTGTTCCCTTTTAAATTGCCTTGTCCAAGTCCATGTCCTCTCCGATTGTTCTGCACAGGAAAACAAAAAACAGAAAAGTTAAATACAAGATCACAATCATTTATAGGAGTAAACATTTCCAATTAACGTGCAATTGTACACAAAAAACAGCAGTAACTAATATCGGTCGGTACATTGATGCACGTATTCCGGCCACACATTAATTCGACATAAATAAGTCAACCTCTTGCATTCTATAAAAGTCGTAGAGCTTTACTTCCAAATGTTGAAAAAAGCTCTGGGCATTAAACTGCCTGCAATGGCCTAGCACATGCCTCTCCCTCGGGGTAAAGAGAGGGGCAAAGAGCACGGATGTCACTCAACATTACGATCGTCGGGGTCTCATATTTTAACCCAAATGTATATCAATACTGTCACCCCAGCTTGACATGTCTGCTTGTATGTGTTCTAAACGAATAAATAGGGCTCTATTTACATTTTAAAGTCGCTCTTTCTGCACCGCATAGCGCTGCCAGGTTGAAGATAATTTTCAGAGTTGAGAGCTCAAAGGATCTCGGGATATGAAAGGACGTGAAGTGTACAAGGATAAACACTTTCTGCTAATGGAAGAAAAATATTTATTTGTCGGCCGGATTCGAAGGACACTTGGAACTTATTTTAATTGGGACAGCCTTCGCTAACCGCGATGACGTCAGCACCCCACAAATGCTCACTGTGAAAGATGCAGCCATCGAATTGAGACACAGCTATTGTTAGAGGTGTGAAATTTCCCTTATCTGGAAACCAGTGTGCATGCAATGGTGCACGTTAACCAGATCTATCAGTAATGAACTCTGGACCACACAATCTTGGAATACATCGTTACCTCAGCAGAGGAACACATCCATGGCCAAAGGACAGCCTTGGTCAAGTGCAGGATTCTCAGGCTAAACCTTTAAACCCCATTTTGCCATTGAACAGACTTGGACAGCACTTAAAAAACTACACACTAACATACAATCTAATTTCTAAATATTGAAGATATTTTAAAATGTATGTTACTTAACGAGCTGCATTACAATAAAACGCTGCTGTTCCACTACAGGACCCATGCTGCTCCGGTCATTAGAATGACGCCCAACACTTCCACCTCAATTGTACCATGTTTTTGGCTTGGGGGATTCCGATTAGTCCTTTATTCATTTCTGTAAAAATTCCCCTCATCGACTGTCCTTTTGGAATATTCCGTTATGTTAAGGGGCTCTATTATGCATAGCAAAAGTATCTTACTTATTGCTATTTTCTGTTGTGTATCTAGGATCTGCATAAGTTCTGAACATTTTAAATCAAACCGTGGCGGCATTGCAGAGATATTTACAAAACAATCTTGCCTTCATACTTCCGCCAACTGAGCCGCTTGGAATTTGCACAATCTGTGACGTTTTTTGCACAGATGACGTCACCTGATTATTCATATATGGTATCCTCTGCTATCCTCTTGTTGTGGGACAGAATAGCTCGTTCATGCACATGCATCCTCCGCTGTTGCCATTTGTAATTCAAAGTGTCAGTAGACTCACTATTGAAGGGCTAAAAACTACAACATGGCTGACGGAGAGAAGACACAGTCGAAGTGGAGCCACGTAAATAAGACCACCCACAAAACGACTCATCCGGAAGAGTCGGTCAGAAAGCGGCTTTCAGACGGTCTGTAAAACATAATCTATGCAAAATGATGACCAAAGAACCACCACAATCCATGTTTTGTTGACCACAAGGAAGAAAATAATATGGCCTCTATAAAGCCGAACAAGACAATAAGGAGTCTAATGATAATAATAATAATAATAATAATAAAGCATGTGAATAATTTTAAATACAAGCTCATGGCCCTGGTGGAGTAAAACATTTTCTCATGGCTCTGGAAGAGTAAAACATTTTCCCAGGGAGTTGAGATCTCAATTCTACACAAGAAAATCATGATTCACAGTTATTGCAGAATCATGATTATTTGGGTGATCTTGGAGTCAGTATGTGTGTTAAACCTCAATGTTCCCAATCCCACATGGAAGATAGCAGATGCTTCCTGAAAATAACTCTCCTTCACTATATTCATTACCGACAGCTATGATAGTCACGTTTGTTGGTCTAAATCCCCTGTCCTCTGTTTGGTGTGACTGTTTTCAGACACACCATATAACCGCAGATCTACTTTTTGGGCTTATGATAGGGCGGGGCGATTCGGCAAATAAAATGAATATAGTATTATAGTAGATTAATATTTTCATATCATCCGATCGCAATCACAATGATTATTTTTTTAATTAAAGGTGGATTGTCCCGTGCAGGATTATGGCGAGTTCCATTGCATCCCTATTGTTTACTACTGAAGTAACTTGTAACAGACATTTCCGCCAAGTTAACATTTACTAAAGATCACTTTCAAATAGTAAATTATTATTTGTGTTCTTTAATTACTTGTATACATTAGTGCTTTTTACCAGTGTTTTGGCAAAATGGCAAGCTGTGACTCAGATTGTGTAGTTTTGTTAAACCCAACTACAGCAGCTTATATTTAATACAAGTACCTTAAATTCGAGGTACTGTAAAATAATGTGTACCAACACGTTTAATGATTATTTCGGGAACAAAATGTTTTTTAGACTTAGACTTAGACTTAGACTTCCTTTTTATTGTCATTCAAATTTGAACTTTACAGTACAGATAAGAACGAAATTTCGTTACATAAGCTCATGGTAGTGCAGGATAAAAAAGCAATAAGGTGCATATATAAATAAATAAATAGGTTACTGTACAAATAAATATATTGCACTTTTTCACATGCATCCACGTTTATGTATGTATGTTATATTGTCTTTTTTATTCCAGCAAGTTAATCCATTTTTGGGGGAGTTGAGGGGATAATTATGATGCGTTCAAGAGTCTTACGGCCTGAGGGAAGAAGCTGTTACAGAACCTGGAGGTTCTGCTTCGGAGGCTGCAGAACCTCTTTCTAGAGTCCAGCAGTGAAAACAGTCCTTGGTGGGGTGGGAGGAGTCTTTGCAGATTTTCTGAGCCCTGGTCAGGCAGCGGCTTTTTGCGATCTCCCGGATAGAAGGAAGAGGAGTCCTGATGATCTTTTCCACCGTCCTCACCACTCTCTGGAGAGACTTCCAGTCTGAGGCATTGCAGGCTCCAGTCCAGACAGAGATGCTGTTGGTCAGCAGGCTCTCTATAGCGCCTCTGTAGAATGTGGTGAGAATGGGGGGAGAGAGCTGTGCTCTTTTCATCCGACGCAAAAGTGCATGCGCTGCTGAGCTCTTTTTACAAGAGCTCCGGTGTGTAGGGACCAGGTTATATTGTCAGTTATCTGCACCCCCAGGAACTTGGTGCTGCTTACCATCTCCACCGCTGTGCCGTTGATGTGGAGTGGAGCGTGGCTGGACTGGTGCTTCCTGAAGTCAACGATGATCTCCTTGGTCTTGTCGACATTCAGGACCAGGTTATTGGTTCTGCACCAGTCAACCAGATGTTTCACCTCTTCCCTGTAGTCCATGTCGTTGTTGTCACGGATGAGGCCCACTACTGTCGTGTCGTCCGCATACTTCACAATGTGGTTAGTAGTGGACCTGGCGCAGCAGTCATGGGTCATCAACGTGAACAGCAGCGGACTCAGGAAGCAGCCCTTGGGGGAACCGGTGCTCAGGGAGATGGCACTGGAGGTGTTGTTGCCCATTCTCTCAGATTGGGGTCTGTCTGTGAGGAAGTCAAGCAGCCAGTTGCATAGGGGGGTACTGAATCCAAGGGGGGCCAGTTTGCTCACCAAGTGCTGCGGGATGATGGTGTTGAATGCTGAGCTGAAGTCCAGAAACAACATCCGCACGTGTGTGTCCTTTCCTTCCAGATGTTCTAAGCTCAGAGTGCAGAGGAGATGGCGTCCCCTGTGGAGCGGTTAAGGCGATAAGCAAACTGGTATGGGTCGAATGTGGGGGGAAGTCTGGAGACAATATATTCCTTTACCAGCCTCTCGAAGCACTTCATTATGATGGGGGTGAGTGCAACGGGGCGGTAATCATTGAGGAAAGAGATTGTGGGGTTTTTAAGCACTGGAATGATTGTGGCCGTCTTAAAGCATGATGGTACCACAGCCTGGGTCAGCGAGATGTTGAAGATGTCTGTGAGAACCCCAGCCAGCTGGTCTGCACATCCCTTAAGCACCTTGCCCGGAATGTCATCAGGTCCCGGTGCTTTCCGGGGATTCACTCTCCTCAGGGTTTTCCGAACATCCGCTATGTCCAGGTTGAGCGGCTGCTCATCAGGGCGAGGGATGGATTTTCCCGCCGGAGTGGTGTTAAGTGCCTCAAACCTTGCAAAGTAGTTGTTAAGGTCATTTAGGAAGCTGATACTGTTGTCACAGGGACAGGGGGCAGCTTTATAGTCCATGATGACCTGTATGCCCTGCCACATTCGTCTAGTGTTTGTGGGGTTCTCGAAGAAGTCCTGCACTTTCTGACTGTGAGCACGCTTTGGAACCTTAATGGCACGGTTCAGGTTAGCTCTGGCTGTTTTTAATGCCACCGTGTCGCCAGACTTAAAAGCCTTGTTCCGAGCCTTCAGCATTGCACGTACCTCACTGTTCGTCCAGACTTTCTCGTTGGCCCGTGTGGGGATGTTCTTGATCACACTGACATCCTCCATGCACTTCTGAATGTATGCGGACACAGACTCTGCATACTCCTCCACACATGTGTGATGATTTTCGGTGGCGGCTGCCTTGAACATGTCCTAGTCTGTGGTTTCGAAGCAGTCTTGTAATGCTGACATTGCTCCCTCTGGCCAGGTCCTCACCTGCTTCACTGTAGCTTGCTCCCTGATCAGCAGGGGCTTGTATGCAGGAATTAGCATCACAGATAGATGGTCTGAGGAGCCGAGGTGGGGGCGTGGTGCAGCTTTATACGCCTGTTTAATATTACTATAACCAAGTCCAGCTTGCTTCCACCCCTGGTTGCAAAATTCACATATTGATGGAAATGAGGGAACACAGTTTTCATGTTAGCTTGATTAAAATCCCCTGCCACGATGAAAACTCCCTCTGGATGTGTAGATTGCAGTTCATTGATGGAGCAGTACAAAGCATTCAAAGCTTCTTTGGTGTTAGCACTGGGAGGAATGTACACTGCTGTGAAGATCATAGCACTGAATTCCCTGGGTAAATAAAATGGCCTGCAATTTATAGTTAATAGTTCTACATCAGGAGAGCAGTGACATGATACTATCTTCCCATTATTGCACCAGTTGTTGTTGATGTATATACAAACACCACCGCCTCGGGATTTACCAGTGAGCGTGCTGCTCCTGTCCGACCGAAACATAGTTAGCCCCTCGATGTTAACTGCCTCGCCCGGAACGGTTGGTTTCAGCCACGTTTCTGTGAGAAATATGGCGCAGCAGTCCCTCATCTCGCGTCTTGCATTTAAATCCAGCTTCAGGTAGTCCAGTTTGTTCTCCAGGGAGCGGACATTTGAAAGCAGGATGGAAGGAAGCTGCGTTTTGTGAGGATTACCCTTTAGCTTTGTTGTTAGCCCCGCTCGGCATCCCCGCTTCTGCTTCCGATCACACCGCTTACGTCTCTTCCGTTGACGGTCCTCGCTGGTACTTGACTCCGCTGCTTCAAAGGCCGCTGGATGTAGCCGGCGTAGTATTCCCATGCTAGCGAGGAGGTCCAATGTACACTCATCTTTCAGTCCAAAACGGCCCGATTCATCCACATCCAGAATTGTCTGGCGGTCGTATGTGACCACGGATTGTCCACGCTGGAAGACAGCCATTAAGTTCACAGAATTTTCAGGTATTTTTTGCCAAATTGTTCTATTACTACCATGAGCGTCTGCAAGCCGCAGCCCGTCAGGGCGCCGCCATTTTGACCATTTTTATCCACAAATTCAAAAATGATTTGAACAAAAAGTGTCTGTCTGCAGATGTTTTAGTTAATGTTATATCAGAGGAGTTGAATCTTTGCAGACACACAAACAAAAAGTCTGATTAAAAAGATTTAGTTATCTCCTACTTGGAAGCAATACAGTAGTTCAGTCAAAAATACATTTTGTGAGTGCCTGCAAGTGCGCATTCAGGGTAGGATTACTTGGGAGCTGCAGCAGATAGGGAAACCAGACTCACTAAAATCGTTGCTTCTTCTGAATGATGTGTTTTACCTTCAATGCTAGTCTTAGCCATATTTCTTTATTTTCTTCTTCTGGGCGGCACTTCCAGCTGCGTCAGGGGAAAGAGGCACAACGCTGATTGGACATTAATTACGACGTGAGGAATGTTGTCTGTCTTGGCCCTGCGATGAGGTGGCGACTTGTTCAGGGCGGACCCCGCCTTCCGCCCGAATGCAGATGGGATAGGCTCCAGCCACACCCGCAACCCGGAGAGGGACAGATGGATGGAGCCTGACTTTCGCAATGGTGGAACGGGAGGTCGCGCAGGATCACAGTCAATACAGGCGAACTGTTCCGTGTAGGATAATACCAATCGTTGTTGCTTCCCATCTGTTTACTACTGCTGTAATGTCTAACAGACATTTCCACCATGTTTGATCGAGGTAAAAATGCTAACAGCTGATCACCGTGATCAAACTTAAATTAATCGCGATCATCAATTACGATCATATAATCGCCCAGCCCTAGCGTATTCCTGACCTTCCTGCCCATCTGTCCATGCCTGAAGGCTGAACCAGTCCTCCCGATTTCCCTCACTCTATATTTGACACCTTACACCCTACAACCATCTCCTGAAAGGAGACATTTATTGGACAGAGGGGTAGTCAGCAGACCTGCACATTAACATTTGTGTTAATTACGGTTGATGGGTTTTGTACAAACCAGTTTGATGTTACAATTACTTCTGTTTGAGGGGTACACACAATGCTTGTGTTCTGTTTTGAGAAATAGACTTCATCATTTGCATGAATGTCATATTATATAGGGTGCACAAATTTTAATTAATTTCAGATGTTCTCTATTTTACAAATAATCAAAATTATGGATACAATTACAAGCTCAAATATAATAATTAGTACATTTACTTAAATATTTTAAGGTTCTAGAATGTGTTTTATGTTATTTAAAAAAAAAACATTATCTTGTGTTTTTTTGAGTACCATAAGTAAAATATGTGCATTGGCTCAGTAGATGTTGGGAAACAGTGGTATATGTATAATTTTGACCCTTTCTAAATTTCTTACAAAATTTAAAATAAATTTAAGCTTTTGCACCCAATTATTGATATAAAAAATCACTGAAGGTGTACATTGTATGGCAAGGAATGTTTCAAATACACTATTTAGGGCCCACAGTTAATGTACAGTATGTAAATGTTTGACTGCAACTGTCCGCACATTTTCCAGAGACTTCTCTACACATTATTACTGTTTTTTGCTTTTTTATCTGGGGGTACTTAGCCACCAGCAGACCTTGGTCTATTAATTATTTTTGCAGGCTCCCACAGATGTTTATGCATGCTGGCTTTTGTGCATGTTTTCTAATCTACCTAGTCTCATGATACAATAAAGGTAAAGTATGTTTTCTGCCACACTACTTTGTTTTTGGAAGTAGTTTTGTTTGCTGTAAGAACGGGACTGTTTATTTTGCTTTACAAATGTAAATTAAATGTTTTCTTTTTCCAGAAAGAACTTTCTTAAGGCAGAATAATCTTAAACATTTAGTATAATATGAAGTTTTTGAGAGATGTGTCAGCTTGGGAAGCAATTTTTTTTTTTAAATTACGATAGACTCTTGAACATTGACATTGAAATAGCATCACATTTACTAACTATAGTGCTGTACTTTATTTGTCCCATGTATTATGGAATACTTTCCTGCATCACACTGTCTGCAGCGCTGTCAGTATCATAGTGCCAGATAGTACCGTTGTTCTGTCATGAATATTTAATGTTGAAAGACTGTGAAGGTATCAGCATTTCGCCTTTTCGTACCTAATGCCAAAGGTCTTAAACTTGTGGCCCGCGGGACATTTTTGCTGACAGACCTGTATTTTGTGGCCCTCTTCATAGTTTAGTGTAAATGCGGCTCACATACCCTCACCGGCTAATAGTTAAATATAGGGAGAGGACAGTTTATGAAAAAAATCTGAACCGCTTGGTTGACCTGACACGGTCAGTGCGTGTGTTGTTCAGATCATGGGTGCAGATGGCACTGGAAATTGGGGGGGACGTGTCCTCTATAGTGATACAGGTATGTTACCGCATTTTTTTTCCTATACATGAAATGACAAATATCGCGGGTAAAACAAAGGATTAATGTTCCATTCTTTAGCGAAACATTTTGGAAATGTAAGCATTTTTGCTGCATATTTCACCAAGACTTTGGTGACCTAAAGGGGAACTGCATTTTTTGGAATGTTGCCTATCATTCACAATCCCTATGTAAGACAATAATCTATATGTCTTTCTTTTATTTAATGTATGCATTATTTAAAGGCCTACTGAAACCCACTACTACCGACCACGCAGTCTGATAGTTTATATATCAATGATGAAATCTTAACATTGCAACACATGCCAATACGGCCGGGTTAACTTATAAAGTGCAATTTTAAATTTCCCGCGAAACTTCCGGTTGAAAACGTCTATGTTTGATGACGTTTGCGTGTGACGTCAATGGTTGAAACGGAAGTATTCGGACACATTGTATCTCAATACAAACAGCTCTGTTTTCATCGCAAAATTCCACAGTATTCTGGACATCTGTGTTGGTGAATCTTTTGCAATTTGTTTAATGAACAATGGAGACTGCAAAGCTGTAGGTGGGATCGGTGTATTAGCGGCTGGCTGCAGCAACACAACCAGGAGGACTTTGAGGATAGCAGACGCGCTATCCGACGCATACTTGCCAACCTTGAGACCTCCAATATCGGGAGGTGGGGGGTAGGGGGGGGGGGGGGGGTGTGGTTGGGGGCGTGGTTATTTACCGCTAGAATTCACCAACTCAAGTATTTCATATATATATATATATATAATATATATATATATATATATATATATATATATATATATATATATATGTATATATATATATATGTATGTATATATATATACGTATATATATATATATATATATATATATATATATATATATATATATATATACGTATATATATATATATATATATATATATATATATATATACGTATATATATACGTATATATATATATATATATATACGTATATATATATATATATATATATACGTATATATATATATATATACGTATATATATATATATATATATATACGTATATATATATATATATACGTATATATGTATATATATGTATATATACATATATATATATATGTATATATATGTATATATACATATATATATATATATATATATATATATATATATATATATATATATATATATATATATATATATATATATATATATATGTATATATATATATATATATATATATATATATATATATATATATATATATATGTATGAAATACTTGACTTTCAGTGAATTCTAGCTATATATATATATTTATTTTATTTACATAAAAGAAATACTTTAATTATCTATCCATTAGATGGCAGTATTGTCCTGTTTAACTTCTCTGTTCATGACTGAGAAATCATTTCAGCCACCGTGTTCAATGGAGAAGTCTGTTCTACATATTTACAGGCAACATACACCTTCCCCTTCGAACTGTCCTGGATGAACTGAAATTCTTGTTTCCATTCGTTTTGGAACTTGCAAGCGTATTTATATTGTGGGAAAGCGGACGTGAGAATAGGATGTCCCCACTCAGTCTCAGGTCCGCATTGAGCTGGAGGGGGCGTAGCCTCCAGCTCCGGCTGAATACCGGAGTTTGTCGGAAGAAAATCTCTGCCGGGAGGTTGTCGGGAGAGGCGCTGAACAACGGGATTCTCCCGCTAAAAACGGGAGGGTTGGCAAGTATGCGCTAGCCGCCGACCGCATCGATGATCGGGTGAAGTCCTTCGTCGCGCCGTCGATCGCTGGAACGCAGGTGAACACGGGTGTTGATGAGCAGATGAGGGCTGGCGTAGGTGGAGAGATAATGTTTTTATCATAGCTCTGACGAGGTCCCATAGCTAAGTTAGCTTCAATGGCGTCGTTAGCAACAGCATTGCTAGGCTACGACAGGTGGCACAGCATTAACCAACTGGTGGGCAATTAATTTTTACCGGGGGTCGCATGAGCAACCCGAGCACTGCTGGAGGGCCACATCGACAATATTTCAGTTAAATTTTGCTCAATATTATTTTTGATATACCGTAAAATAAGCAATAATAATTCCATTTAACCTAACTTAACTTTATACAAAAGCAGATTGCTTTTGATGGTTTTATTTAAACTCTTAATCCTTAAATATTTATATTAGGCTATGTGAAATTGAAATAAGAAAACAAAAACAATCATTGAATCACTGCAATTTATTTTTAACTTGTTCACACTTTAACTTTGTTCCACAAACAAGGAAAAACAACAAATAACTTAACAAGTTTATAGAAATACTGCAATACAACAAACAATAACTTGTTATGTTTTCCACCTCATTTTACCTCTTCAGTGCGAATAATCCAGTCTGTTCTGGGCTTGAACAAGGGCATTGAAATCTGGCTGAATGTCTGAGGTAGCTATGCGAAGGACAGCTGAGAGGTGCTCATCAGTGATAGAGGATCTGTGTTTGGATTTGTTAAACTTCATCACAGAAAATGTCTGTTCACATACGTAGGTGGATCCAAAGAGGACCAGAATCATCTGAGCATGCCTCCTCAGGTGTGGAAAGTTCTCCTCTTTGAGGGAGGAGTAAAAGTCCAGCAATGAAACTGACCTGAAGTGCTCGGCCAGAAGTAGGTCAGACTGCAGGTCAATGAGCTCCATCTGAACATCGCTTGGTACATTGTCCACACTGCAGTTGAAGGGAGAAGAAACCATGTGCATTTCACTCTCAATAGTTTTGAAATCTTGAAATCGCCTCGAAAACTCTCCATGCAGTGCTTCTAACTTGCTTGAGTATTTGTGGAGGTGATCGGCTGATCTTGTGGCTTCTTTTAGTGTTGGCAAGTGGGTCAGAATGTTGTCCTTCACTTGGCTTGAGAGAAGCTGCAACTTTCTCATGAAAGCCGTCACTGAACTGTACATCTCATGCACAAAAAGGCCCTTGCGCTGCAGTTTGACATTCAGTTCGTTCATGAGTGCAGTCACATCCACAGCGAATCCGAGGTCTGCCACCCAGTCTTCATCTGAAAGTTCTGGGATGTCATGTCCTTTTTCCCCACAGAATTTCTGAATCTGGTCTCTAAGGTCCCAGACACTTTTCAGAACTTTTCCCAGGCTGAGCCACCTGATGTTGCTGTGGTAGCTTATGTCACCATGTTCACTCTCATTTTCCTCCAAAAGTGCAACAAATTGTCTATGATTTAACGCTCTCGCTCTGATAAAGTTAACTGTTTTACTTACAACATCAACAACATGGTTAATTTTTAACACTGTCTTACACAACACTTCCTGATGTATAATGCAGTGTAAAAATTTCAATTTCTGCACAGGGTTAATTTCAGTCACTTTATCCTGCATCCTCTTTAAAAGTCCAACATTTTTCCCCGTCAGATTTGGACAACCATCTGTTGTCACACCTGCCAGCTTGTCCCATTTCAGTCCTAAAATGTCCAAACACGCATTTACCTCTGTGAACAAGTCACTACCTGTGGTTCTCCCTTTAATTGACTGCATGGCTGCAAGCTCCTCCGTGATTTGAAAGTCCGAAGTTATCCCACGTAAAAAGATGAGCAGCTGGGCGGTGTCGCGTACATCACAGCTCTCATCCAAAGCTAGTGAAAAATAATCAAAGTCGGCCGTTCTGTTCTTCAGCTGAAGCTCCAAATTTCCAGCGATGGCCTCAACGCGCCTCGTTACAGTGCGTCGGGATAGTGACACATTCTCAAATGCGGCCCTCTTCTCCGGGCATATGAGCGCAGCAGAGTCCAATAAACATTCCTTTATAAACTCTCCGTCAGAAAACGCCTTACTTTTTCTGGCGATTTTGTGAGAAATTATGAAACTTGTCCTGACGGCTGCATCTTTGTGGGTGTGAAATTGGGTAAAAAGTCCTTGTTGGGTTTGCCGTTTTGCCATCAGCGCATCAGCCTCCCTTGCGCGCTCTCCATCGGCCAGATTCCGGTATTTTTCCCCGTGCTTTGTTGTGTAGTGGCGATTCAAATTATATTCCTTCAACACAGCAACATGTGTTCCACAAATTAAGCACACGGCTTTACCTCTCATTTCTGTAAAAAAATACTTGGCAGTCCACGTCTTGTTGAAAACCCGGCATTCCTCATCAACTTTTCTTTTTTTAGCGTGAGCTGACATTTTGGGGGATAACTGTGCATCACGTGTCGCCGTGCACCTGCAGTCACCGGTTACACACGGACATACGCACATAAATGACACTTTTCAAAACAAAAGCAGCACAGTTGTATTGCACGCACGACATTGATGTTTTTTAAACTTTATTTTGTAATATGTGTGCAGCTGTTCACAATCGCGCACGAGCATACGTCCACACGGAAGTAATACAAATAACGATTTTGAAAACAAAAGCAGTGCCGTTGTATTGCACACTCGACATAGATAGTTTTTTAAATGTATTTTGTAATTTATGATTGAAAAAAAAAAAAAATAAATAAAAAAATGTTTGGCCTCACGCGGGCCGGACAGGGCCGCACAAAGGGCCGGATGCGGCCCGCGGGCCGCAGAATGCCCAGGTCTGGTCTAGTTACATGTCCAGTGTTTGGTTCGGTGTGTATATATATATTTATTTTATTTGCATAAAAGAAATACTTTAATTATCTATCCATTAGATGGCAGTATTGTCCTGTTTAACTTCTCTGTTCATGACTGAGAAATCATTTCAGCCACCGTGTTCAATGGAGAAGTCTGTTCTACATATTTACAGGCAACATACACCTTCCCCTTCAAACTGTCCTGGATGAACTGAAATTCTTGTTTCCATTCGTTTTGGAACTTGCAAGCGTATTTATATTGTGGGAAAGCGGACGTGAGAATAGGATGTCCCCACTCAGTCTCAGGTCCGCATTGAGCTGGAGGGGGCGTGGCCTCCAGCTCCGGCTGAATACCGGGAGTTTGTCGGGAGAAAATCTCTGCCGTGAGGTTGTCGGGAGAGGCGCTGACTAACGGGATTCTCCCGCTAAAAACGGGAGGGTTGGCAAGTATGCGCTAGTCGCCGACCGCATCGATGATCGGGTGAAGTCCTTCGTCGCGCCGTCGATCGCTGGAACGCAGGTGAGCACGGGTGTTGATGAGCAGATGAGGGCTGGCGTAGGTGGAGAGATAATGTTGTTATCATAGCTCTGACGAGGTCCCACAGCTAAGTTAGCTTCAATGGCGTCGTTAGCAACAGCATTGCTAGGCTTCGACAGGTGGCACAGCATTAACCGTCTAGTTACATGTCCAGTGTTTGGTTCGGTGTCTCCTGATAGTAGTATTGTTGATCTTCTGTCTATCCTTCCAGTCAGGGGCTTATTTCTTTTGTTTCTCTCTGCATTTAAGCATGATGCTATCACGTTAGCTCCGTAGCTAAAGTGCTTCACCGATGTATTGTCGTGGAGATAAAAGTCACTGTGAATGTCCATTTGGCGTTCTCGACTCTCATTTTCAAGAGGATATAGTATCCGAGGTGGTTTAAAATACAAATCCGTGATCCACAATAGAAAAAGGAGAAAGTGTGGAATCTAGTGAGCCCTTTTACCTAAGTTACGGTCAGAGCGAAAAAAGATACGTCCTGCACTGCACTATAGTCCTTCACTCTCACGTTCCTCATCCACAAATCTTTCATCCTCGCTCAAATTAATGGGGTAATCGTCGCTTTCTCGGTCCGAATCGCTCTCGCTGCTGGTGTAAACAATGGGGAAATGTGAGGAGCCTTTCAACCTGCGACGTCACGCTACTTCCGGTACAGGCAAGGCTTTTTTTATCAGCGACTAAAAGTTGCGAACTTTATCGTCGATGTTCTCTACTAAATCCTTTCAGCAAAAATATGGCAATATCGCGAAATGATCAAGTATGACACATAGAATGGATCTGCTATCCCCGTTTGAATAAAAAAAAAATCATTTCAGTAGGCCTTTAATTTGTGTTCTAATTTGTAATATACGGAAAGTACCATATGGCTAACAATGAAGCTAATGGGAGTCATCTACTGCGCCCATAAAGCCCTCTAATAAACATTGAAAAACCACCAACAATACTCCATTTACACGTCGTGACCTGTTCACCACGACTTTGGTGACTTAAGGGGAACTACACTTTTTAAAATTGTATTTTGCCTATCATTCGTAATCCTTACGTAAGACAAGAACACATGTTTCTGTTTTTATGCTTTCTATTTTTGTAATATAATCTCTCTTGTTGTATCTTCCCCATTCTCGACAAATTTCTGCAGTAACCGGCTCTCTTCGGTCAGATCTCCACATTCCTTATCGCTGTGTTTCTGCTCCTTTCTGAGACCGTCTTCGCTCCTTTTGCACTGGATAAAATGCTCAAATACTCAGCCAAACAGCTCCTGGAAGTAAAGAGCTGCACCCTTCCACCGTGCCTCTCTGTAATCAAACAACTTAGATTCTTAAAAAGACCCCAATGTATTTAGAAGCTGCCGGCAAACGCCATTTTATCCATCTGGTTAGCTTTACGCTCCGTCGCCTAACTGATGCGTCATCAGAGCGGCGTTACAACGGGAGCTATCAATGGCGGAAACATGGCGAGATTTCGACAACCCAAACAGGTCAGTGGAAAAGAAGGGATTATCAGAGTCCTTAAGCCTTTAAATAAACTTATTCACCACCCTTCAAACATAAAGATTTAACTTTTTAATGCCCAGTCCCTCACAAACAAAGCCTGCTTTATTAATGACCACATTTTAGGCACAGGGATTGACATGATGTGCATAACTGAAACATGGCATCAACCAGAGGTCTATTCTTCCCTAAATGAGGATTGTCCACCAGGCTTTGGATATTTGGACAGCGCTCGTAGCACTGGTCACCATGGGGGTGGCCTGGCTGTTTTTACCGCAACGAGCTGGAACTCTCCCCTATGCCCCTCCCCCAACCGCTCTCATTTGAATTCCTTTCATTTACCGTATTTTTCGGACTATAAGTCGCTCCGGAGTATACGTCGCACCGGCCGAAAATGCACAATAAAGAAGGAAAAAAACATATATACGTCGCACTGGAGTATAAGTCGCATTTTTGGGGGAAATTTATTTGATAAAATCCAACACCAATAATAGACATTTGAATCGGCAATTTAAAATAAATAAAAAATAGTGAACAACAGGCTGAATAAGTGTAGGCCATATGACGCACAAATAACCAACTGAGAACGTGCCTGGTATGTTAACGCAACACATCATGGCAAGAGTCATTCAAATAACTATAACATAAAGAACATGCCATACGTTTACCAAACCATCTGCCACTCCCGATCGCTAAATCCGATGAAATCTTCCTCCCCGGTGTTGCCTCTGGTATGCGCCGTTTCCTTTCTTTCTGCTGCTCGATCGCCGTTTTCTGCTGCATATTTCACTACGTCCGGCTTGTAATCTGCAGTATATGATTTCCTTTTCGGTGCCATTTTAGTTCAGCCTTTCTCAGTTTCAAGTTACCGCCAATGTTGAAATAATACATTTTAATAGCTACGGATGTAGCAGCAGTTAGCATCCCATGACCCACAATGCACTTCTGCCATGACGCAAAATGCACTTCTGCCATGACCCGCCCCCGCCGAATTCTTATTGGTTGACGTGTGTGACGATTGCTGACGTGTGTGTGACGATTGCGGACATTTGCTTCGTCTTTTACGCGAATTAGATAAATAATATTATGTGATATTTGACGGTAATGTGTTAATAATTTCACACATAAGTCGCTCCGGAGTATATGTCGCACCACCGGCCAAACTATGAAAAAAACTGCGATTTATAATCCGAAAAATACGGTAATCGCAAACTGTCGGCCCCCACAACAATACTCCTCATTTATCAGCCTCCAAAACCAAACTCGGCATTCATCTCTGCGCTTCAAAACTTTCTTACCACACTCTGCACCTGCAAACCTGATAATACTTGATGACATACATATTCACGTCGACTCCTCCACCTGTCCCTTTGCAGCTGAATTTCTTCACTCATTGGACTGCCTAAACCTTAAACAACATGTTAAAGTTCCCACACACACCAAAGGACACACCCTCAACCGAGTGATGATAACCTCTGCCCCCATTAAATCCTTCAAGTCTACAACCTGGGAATCTCAGACCGCGAGGCAATATCCATGGAGCTCACACCACTTTCCTCCCACCAAAAGCCCCCACGTCATTAACCAGTCCCTTCAGTCCAGCCATGTCCCATCAGCTCTTAAGACGACAATCATCACACCTCATCTCAAAAAGTCCACTTTAAACCCAAATATCCTCACACATTACAGGCCCATATCCAACCTCCCGTTCCTGTCCAAATCCCTAGAAAAAACAGTCTCTGTCAAATTCATGAACATCTGGAACGTAATCAACAATACGAAAAATTCAGGTCAGGCTTCCGTTCAGCACACAGTACAGAAACTGCCTTTGTTAGTCTCAAATAACCTACTTCTGGCTACTGATAACAGTTGCCCTTCCCTCCTCATCTTCCTTGACTTGACCGCTGCATTTGATACAGTTGACCACAACATCCTGCTCCAGCGTCTACACTTCACTGCTGGTCTGTCTGGTCCCACCCTGGAATGGTTCAGAGCCTACTTCAACGACAGGTCAGATATGTAGTCCTTGGAAAAAGCACAATCCCATACTCACTATTCCACCTGTGGAGTCCCCCAGGGATCGGTCCTCGGCCCAACACTATTCACACTTTACATGCTTCCCCTTGGTCATGTCATACGCAGTCATGGAATTTCCTTCCACTGCTATGCATATGATACACAACTCTACCTGAAAACGGAACCCTCTACGTCTATCTCTAACCCTTCACCAACTCCCCCCACACTCACTACTTGCCTGGAGGAGATAAAGATGTGGATGAGCCAAAACTTTCTAAAACTCAACAGCTCAAAAACTGAAACTACATTAGTTCACACCTCTAATCAGGTCCAGTCATCCCAAATTACTCGTATCTCCTTCTCCAGCCAAAACATCTCACTTTCCCTTCTGATCACCAAACTCGGTGTCATAATTGACCCACATCTCACCTTCGACTACCACATCAAACAACTCTGTAAGAGCGCCTACTTTCAATCAAGAAACATTGCTAAACTCCGACCACCATTCAAGATGCAGAGAAACTCATCCAAGCCTTTGTCTCTTCCAGGCTGGACTACTGCAACACACTTCTCATCGGGATCCCAAGCAAGAGCCTTCAAAACTTCAATCCTTAAAGACCTTCACTGGCTCCTCATACAATACAGATTCCAATATAAAATCTCCCTCCTTACCCACCAGTGCATTCATGGCAACGTCCCACCTTATCTGAAATAACTTTTAACCCCTCAAATCAGTTCCAGACACCTACGGTCCAGCAAATCAAACTGCCTCTTTACACCCAGAACCAAGCTTTGCTCGATGGGGGACCAAGCCATCTCCTCATCTGTACTCTGCCTCTGGAACATTCTCCCAGACCACATCAAAACCCCACAGACAGATGAATCTTTCAAAAAACAACTCAAAACCTTCCTTTTCAACAAAGTATTCCCCTCCTAAGCACTTCTTAGTTGTTTTTAATATGTAGTAACAGGCACGTGTTAATACGCATGTTCCTGTTACTATATTACATATAGTATAGTATACATATACTTTACAGCATGTACATAAAGTGTTGTTGGATATCTTGAGAGCCATTTATAGGTAGATTAAAGCAAATCCTATTTTTGAGGAATTACAATGCATAAAAAAAGGAAAAACATTGATGTGCTAGTCTCTCAAAAGGATTGTGAATCACATAGACAAAATAGCAAAAAAAAAGTGCAGTACTGTAGTTTTCAAGTAAATACCAAATGTTATGATGTAATGGAAGTACACACTAGGGCTGTGCGACATTACAATCGCTATCGTGATACAACATAAAAATGTCCTATCATACGATATAATTATCTGTTTTTTATATAATTTTTTTATGTCTGGGATGCGGCCAAAGTAACTGCAGCAACAACGCTACCTTCTGGTAACATTTTTATGTTACTTGAAAGAACTTTACGGCGACAGCTGGCAGGAGCATGGAGGTCAACAACATCGCAAAGACGGAAACCACATTGGAAGCTAAAACAACAAAACCCAAAGAGTAATTGGTGCCAAAAAGAGGGAAGAAAAACTCCTTTGTTTGGATTGAAAAAGGTAGGCACTGGCCAAACTACGGTAGGGTAATATGCAAAACATACCGCAAACCGGTCGTTGCTAGCGACTTGAACACGGCCCTTATTTTTTATTAATGTAAGAAACGCCATGAAGAACTACAGAGACAATGTGAAAATTTGGATGGGGTATAATAATGGCTATAATCGATAATGGATTGATATCTTTGAATTTTTGGCAATATCAATTCCCAAGGCATAATATCGAGTATCACTCCCCCCTGTAGTCTTGTGCTTGAAACAGCGGCAATAGCAGTGTCATGCTGACTGACTATGCCAGTGGTTCTCAAACTTTTTTTGTCATCCCCCACTTTAGACAAGGGGGAGTTTTCAAGCCCCACCTGCCCCCATCGCCCCAACAGAACGCTAATGCCAAGCTTCCATCCATCCATCCATTTTCTACAGCTTATTCCCTTCGGGGTCGAGGGGGCGCTGGCTTAACATTTTCAAATTTATTGAACACCAAGTAACATCACCCCAAAGGGAATAAGCGGTAGGAAATGGATGGATGGATGGATCAAGTAACATCAAGTTGTATACATTCAAACTCAATAACATAAAATAACATCAAGTTCAATAATAAATAAAATAACTGTGCAGCTGTGGTATAACTTGCATCAAGTTCAATAATAAATAAAATAACTTGCATCAAGTTCAATAATAAATAAAACAAAAGTGTTATAACTTGCATCAAGTTCAATAATAAATAAAAAAAAAGTGTTGTAACTTGCATCAAGTTCAATATCAAATCTAATAAAAGTGTTATAACTTGCATCGAGTTCAATAATAAATCAAATAAGTGTTATAACTTGCATCAAGTTCAATAATAAATCAAATAACTTGCATCAAGTTCAATAATAAATAAAATAAAAGTGCCACTTTGCAATCTTTGCAAAAAAAAGGAGGACGCCAAATTTCTTCCCTCTACAAAAAAATCTCCCCCCCCATTTACTTCCGGGGCTTCGTCCAATAAAATCACAAAGTTGCCGGGGGTCCTTAACCGGCACGCGACTGTCCTGTTTCGCGCCTGTACAAAAAAAAAAACAATCGATTTCTTCAGATTCCAGCAGCTGTCAAAGACGAAGTATCCTTCCAGCGACGGGCAGTCAAAGCCGAAGTGCTATCGATCGCTGTCAATGACGTAAGAGGAAACATGACCACAGAAGTAAATGGGGGGGGGGGGGGGGGATTTGGCGTGACAGCTGCAATGAGCCTGTTTTGCACTGCACAGCTTTTCAAATCGGGGTTGCAGGCTTGACACTGCCACTGTTAAAACCTCATTGAGTTCGGGGCTGAGCTGCCTTGACGCGAGTGCTTCCCGGTGAATGACACAGTGTGTCCAATGCGCATTTGGCGCAACCCTCTTTAGTAGAGCCTGCAGCCCGTTTCTTGACCCTGCCATGGTCTGTGCGCCATCAGAGCAAAAGCCCACACAGTTTTCCCATTTAAGGTTGTGTTCTTTGAGGAAACTGTCCATTATCTTGAACAGCTCATCAGCAGTGGCTCTATTTTTTATGTATTTGCAAAACAGCAAATCCTCGCTCAGTGACTCGCCATTCACAAAGTTTCCGCTTAGCCCCGCCCCATTAGTTACTGTTGCTACGTCTGTCAAACTTTCGCTCCTACCTAGAAATTTAAAGCCTACAGGAAAAATAAGTAATTTACATTTATTTATATAGCCGACTTCACAGACAGAATCACAAAGTGATTTACAGTGTGTATAGAAAATGAAAGCATAGTAAAAAAAAAATATCTAAGAATATAATTTAAAAAAAAAAAAATTTAAAGTGACATTTCCTCCCGTTCCTCACGCCCCACCTGTCATATCTCTATTCCCCACCAGTGGGGCGCGCCCCACACTTCGAGAAACGCTGGACTATGCTAACATTGGCTGCCAACAACAAACCGTCCGGGACAAAACAAAATAAAGGGAGGGACTTACCGTATTTTTCGGATTATAAATCGCTCCGGAGTATACGTCGCACCGGCCGAAAATGCATAAAAAAGAAGGAAAAAAACATATATACAGGTATGTCGCACTCGAGTATAAGTCGCATTTTTGGGGGAAATTTATTTGATAAAATCCAACACCAAGAATAGACATTTGAAAGGCAATTAAAATAAATAAAGAATAGTGAACAACAGGCTGAATAAGTGTACATTAAATGACGCATAAATAACCAACTGAGAACGTGCCTGGTATGTTAACGTAACATATTATGGTAAGAGTCATTCAAATAACTATATCATATAGAACATGCTATACGTTTACCAAACAATCTGTCACTCCTGATCGCTAAATCCAATAAAATCTTCTTCCTCGTTGTCGCTCCTGGTATGCGTCGCTTCCTTTCTTTCTGCTGCTCGATCACCATTTTCTGCTGCATATTTCACTACGTCCGGCTTGTTTTTTTGATTGATTGATTGAGACTTTTATTGGTAGGTTGCACAGTGAAGTACATATTCCGTACAATTGACCACTAAATGGTAACACCCGAATAAGTTTTTCAACTTGTTTAAGTCGGGGTCCACTTAAATTGATTCATGATACAGATATATACTATCGTATATACTATCATCATAATACAGTCATCACACAAGATAATCACATTGAATTATTTACATTATTTACAATCAGGGGTGTGGAGGGGGTGGGGGGTAGGATATGGACAGCAAGTAGTGGACATATAGAGAGAGAAAGAGAGAGAGAGAGAGAGAGAGAGATCAGAAGGCATAAGAAAAAGTATCTGCATTTGATGGTTTACATTTGATTATTAGCAATCCGGGGAGGGTGTTAGTTTAGGGTTGTAGCTGCCTGGAGGTGAACTTTTAGTGCGGTTTTGAGGGAGGATAGAGATGCCCTTTCTTTTATACCTGTTGGGAGCGCATTCCACATTGATGTGGCATAGAAAGAGAATGAGTTAAGACCTTTGTTAGTTCGGAATCTGGGTTTAATGTGGTTAGTGGAGCTCCCCCTGGTGTTGTGGTTATGGCGGTCATTTACGTTAAGGAAGTAGTTTGACATGTACTTCGGTATCAGGGAGGTGTAGTGGATTTTATAGACTAGGCTCAGTGCAAGTTGTTTAACTCTGTCCTCCACCTTGAGCCAGCCCACTTTAGAGAAGTGGGTACG
Organism: Entelurus aequoreus; assembly: GCF_033978785.1. Taxonomy (NCBI): domain Eukaryota; kingdom Metazoa; phylum Chordata; class Actinopteri; order Syngnathiformes; family Syngnathidae; genus Entelurus; species Entelurus aequoreus. The sequence continues at coordinate 46,228,471 of NC_084733.1, read as the reverse complement.
AGTGAGGTGGGATCTGGGGTGGAGGTCTAGAAGTAACCTGACTAGCTTGTTCTGAGATGTTTGGAGTTCAGATTTGAGGGTTTTGGAGGTGCTAGGGTACCAGGAGGTGCATGCGTAATCGAAAAAGGGTTGAACGAGAGTTCCCGCCAGAATCCTCAAGGTGCTTTTGTTGACCAGAGAGGAGATTCTGTAGAGAAATCTCGTTCGTTGGTTAACCTTTCTGATTACCTTGGTTGCCATTTTATCACAGGAAAGGTTAGCCTCTAGAATGGAACCTAGGTAGGTGACCTCATCTTTTCTGGTGATAACAATGTCACCCACTTTTATGGTGAAGTCATTGACTTTCTTAAGGTTGATGTGGGACCCAAACAGGATGGATTCTGTTTTACCCAAGTGTATGGATAGCTTGTTGTCAGCGAGCCAGGTGCAAGTTCTACACAGCTCAGCACTGAGGATTTTCTCCACCTGTGACTTGTCCTTGCCGGATACCAGCAGGGCAGAGTCATCCGCAAACAAAAACAATTCACAGTCGCATGCCGATGACATGTCATTTATGTATATTAGGAACAGTAAAGGTCTCAATATACTGCCTTGGGGGACTCCACAGCTCACCGAGAGGGGGGGGGGGACACGGTGCCGTTCACCTCTACCACCTGCTCCCTCCCCTCCAAGTAAGATTGCATCCAGCTCCATGAGGTTTTGTTAAATCCGATTGCTCTGAGCTTATCCAACAGTATAGCGTGGTTAACGGTGTCAAAGGCCTTCTGAAGGTCCAGCATGACCATGCCGCAGTATTTGCCCGCGTCCACCTCATGTTTGATGTGGTCGGTCAGATAGAGAAGACATGTGTCAGTGGAGTGGTTAGTTCTGAAGCCGGATTGGAATTTGTACATGAGTTTATTAGTGGCAAGGTAACTATCGACCTGTTCATAAACTATTTTCTCCATTACTTTCGAAATGGAGCTGAGAATAGAAACAGGTCGGTAGTTGCCAGGTTCCAATTTGCTTCCTTTTTTAAAGAGGGGAGTTACTCTTGCTATCTTAAAATCTTTTGGTACTTGGCCTTGTGTAATTGATAGGTTTATTATGTGCGTGATGATCGGGGCAATGATGGAGGCAGAGTCCCTGAGGAATCTGTAGGGAATATTATCCAGGCCGGTGACCTTGTTAGGGTGGAGCGCGTTCAATTTTTTAAACACCTCATCAGCTGTGACCATTTCTAATTTGAAATCATCGTTGGATACTCCTAGCTTTCTGTAGAAGGCTTTAATGTGTTCTACACCAAAGCGACCAGAGTGGTGGGACAGCTTGTTGACAAGAGTTGCGGCTATGCTGGTGAAAAAGATGTTAAGTCTGCTAGCTACCTCCATTTTGTCTGTAATGAGGGAGTCACCCTCCTTGATGCTGATGTTGGTGAGTCTTGTTTTAAGTTTCTGGCAGCAACCAGGAAGCTGGTTGTTGAGAATTTTCCAGAGCTCTGTAATCTGCAGTATATGATTTCCTCTTCGGTGCCATTTTTGTTCAGCCTTTCTCAGTTTTTATAAGTTACCGCCAATGTAGAAATTATCCATTTTAATAGCTACGGACATAGTAGAAGTTAGCATCCCATGACCCACAATGCACTTCTGCCATGACGCACAATGCACTTCTGCCATGACCCTCCCCGCCGAATTCTTATTGGTTGACGTGTGTGTGACGATTGCTGACATTTGCTTCATCTCTTACGCGAATGAGATAAATAATATTATTTGATATTTTACGGTAATGTGTTAATAATTTCACACATAAATCGCTCCGGAGTATATTTCGCACCCCCGGCCAAAATATGAAAAAAACTGCGATTTATAATCCGGAAAATACGGTACTCACATTTTATTATCACTTGATTCTCCACGAGTCATGAAGATACAAACAGTAAGAGAAGACATTGCAACTTTAGTTGCCCAAGCGTTCTGTCCGAACTCGCCGGCCTTGAGTCGCGTTTGAAGTGAATAATATTACAAACCCCTTTTCCATATGAGTTGGGAAATTGTGTTAGATGTAAATATAAACGGAATACAATGATTTGCAAATCCCTTTCAACCCATATTCAATTGAATGCACTACAAAGACAAGATATCTAAAGTTTTTTTTTTGCAAATAATAATTAACTTAGAATTTCATGGCTGCAACACGTGCCAAAGTAATTGGGAAAGGGCATGTTCATCTCTGTGTTACATGGCCTTTCCTTTTAACAACACTCAGTAAACGTTTGGGAACTGAGGAGACACATTTTTTAAGCTTCTCAGGTGGAATTCTTTCCCATTCTTGCTTGATGTACAGCTTAAGTTGTTCAACACTCCGGGGGTCTCCGTTGTGGTATTTTAGGCTTCATAATGCGCCACACATTTTCAATGGGAGACAGGTCTGGACTACAGGCAGGCCAGTCTAGTACCCGCCCTCTTTTACTATGAATCCACGTTGATGCAGACGTGAGCACATCACCCCTATATTAGCGTCCCTTCACTGGCTCCCTGTGCATTACAGAATCAATTTTAAACTCCTTTTATTTGTTTTTAAATGTCTAAACAACCTCGCGCCAACATATCTCTCCGACCTCCTTCAGCCTTACTGCCCCACCCGATCCCTAAGATCAGCCGATCAGCTGCTACTGATGGTCCCGGACACAAGGCTGAAGCTTAGAGGTGACAGAGCTTTCGCCGCTGCTGCTCCCAAGATCTGGAACGACCTACCTCTGAGTGTTAGACAAGCCTCCTCTCTTCCTGTTTTTAAATCTCTCTTAAAAACATACTTTTATTCCATGGCTTTTAACACTGAGTGATATCCATCCTGCAATGGCGCCCCATAATACACCTGCTGTGAACCTGTTTTTATGTTTTATTTATTTATCTTTTATCGTGTTCTGTTTGTGTTGTGTTTGCTCGGTTCTCGTATTATCTTTTAACCTGCCCATTGTACAGCACTTTGGCTACCCCTGTGGTAAATTTTAAATGTGCTTTATAAATAAAGTTGATTTGATTTGATTTGATGTAACACGTGGCTTGGCATTGTCTTGCTGAAATAAGCAGGGGCGTCCATGGTAACGTTGCTTGGATGACAACATATGTTGCTCCAAAACCTGTATGTACCTTTAGGGATGATGTTTGATAAGAAATTATCGAGTTCGAGCCTATTATCGAATCCTCTTATTGAACCGATTCCTTATCGAGTCCAGATAGGTTGTTGTACATGGAAAAAAACACACAATATTTGGTTTAACAAAAGCTCACTTTTATTATATAAGAAAAAAATAAAATCTAATAAATAAATAAATATTGACTGTTACCCCCCTAAAAAAATAAAATAAAATAAATAAATATTGACTGTTGTTACCCAAAGTATATTAAGTGGGATTTTTCAGAAAAACAAATATATACAGTAACACAAAAACAACCTGTCTCTGTGATCACTATAGGTGTATAAATAATAATATAATGTTAAATAAAATCAGTCCCTTAGGCACAAAACTGAAAATAATACAGCTCTCCAAAAAGTGCACTTCTGCTGCTATTTGACATAACTGTTTGTTATGATGCTTTGACATTTTTGCACTTTATTTCTCTATTGAAAGAAAATTCTATGAAGAGAAAAGTTGTTTGCAAATGTGGTTACAATGCTAAAAAATGAAAAGTTAAAGCTAAAAAAAGAAATACACTTTATTGAGTTAAAATCTTTCTTTATAGGGGGAAAGATGTGATGTTATGAGCTAGGGAAAATAACAACTACACTACCCAGCATGCAACGGGAGTGACGAGCATGCGCTGTAGCCCCGAAAAGTGTTGTTGCATGTTGCCACCCGACAGCTAAGAATGAGGTTATGAGCACGCTGTGAAAGTAAACGTCAAGAACTCAGCCAACACGCCTCATCTGCATTATTTATAATTAGACAGACAACACATATACAGTGTGATTTTGTTTTGTTTACAAGGAAAGAAAAACAAAAGTTAAAAAAGGGAGATCATGTCATATATGTTGTATATATATGTATGTGCTGCGGTTGCTTAAGAACCTTGCGACAGCTGCCGTAAAGGAGGTGCGTTGCTAGCCTGGTTGCTATGTTTCCGGTTGGTCGTAAAAGTGTTCGTCATGTGTTTGTACCCTGCTCAAATCTCTCAGTAAAGTTATTCATTGGATTATACCTTTTGTTTTTAACTTTATTACACCATGGAGCGCTTTTTCCGGTCTATTGTTTTCCTGCTTTCACTATCTGCGCCTAATGACTGAGCTACGTGACGTCATTTCTTGTGATGTTCCACGGACCATTTCTGGTCGGGACGGGATTCCAGGGATTCGAATAAAGAACCAACTCTTTTTCTTTACTATATTGGTCTCGATAACGGGTACCGGTTCTGAAAAAGGGATTTGAGTCCGAGGACTCGGTTCTTTTCTTAAAACCGGTTTCGGGTATCATCCCTATGTACCTTTCAGCATTAATGGCGCCTTCACAGATGTGTAAGTTACCCATGTCTTGGGCACTAATACACCCCCATACCATCACAGATGCTGGCTTTTCAACTTTGCGCCTCCAACAATCCGGATGGTTCTTTTCCTGTTTGGTCCGTAGGACACGACGTCCACAGTTTCCAAAAACAATTTGAAATGTGGACTCGTCAGACCACAGAACACTTTTCCACTTTGTATCAGTCCATCTTAGATGAGCTCAGGCCCAGCGAAGCCGATGGTGTTTCTGGGTGTTGTTGGTAAACGGTTTTCGCATTGCATAGGAGAGTTTTAACTTGCACTTACAGATGTAGCGACCAACTGTAGTTACTGACAGTGGATTTCTGAAGTGTTCCTGAGCCCATGTGGTGATATCCTTTACACACTGATGTCGCTTGTTGATGCAGTACAGCCTGAGGGATCGAAGGTCACGGGCTTAGCTGCTTACGTGCAGTAATTTCTTCAGATTCTCTGAACCCTTTGATGATATTATGGACCGTAGATGGTGAAATCCCTAAATTCCTTGCAATAGCTGGTTGATCATAATCGCTCACATGAAGTTAAGAGGCCATGCCATGAAGCTAATTTGGTCACATTTTCAGTAGACCCATAATAAATTCATAAAAGAACCAAACTTCATGAATGTTTTTTGTGACAAACAAGTATGTGCTCCAATCACTCTGTCACAAAAAAATAAGAGTTGTAGAAATTATTGGAAACTCAAGACAGCCATGACATTATGTCCTTCACAAGTGTATGTAAACTTTTGACCACGACTGTACGTAGAAAGAATATTTTTCTATTTTATTTATGTTATGTAATTCTGTGCTACTTAAACAGTTTATTTTTTGTGCTGTTAATACCCATCTTGACTAACTGGGTTAATAAAAGTGCCACTGACTGTTTACAAAACAGTTGTCATTCAGTTCAATTTCAGTGAATCTTGCTCAAAAAAATATATAGAGATATACTTTTTCGTCCATATCGCCCAGCCCTAATCCATTTACCGTTGTGTTGCATTTGAAGAAACAATACCTTAATGCAATTTGCAGTGATGGAATATGTCAATACAATTACACTTTCACTTGCAATTATTTTCTTATTTTCAATTAATATTAAAGGAAGCGTATGCCGTCCAAAGTTTTTTATGATGAAGGAAAAAAAAGTACATTCCTATTTTGTTTACATTTATGAGACATTTTCAATATTTAAGAGTAGCTAGAATTTAATCTATTTGTAAATAATTGATAGAACCTTATGAATCGAAATCGAATCAATTTGGGAAGTTGGCCATGATACTCAGCCCTTGTTAGAATGCAAAAAGGACTAATGCTACCTCAAAACAACAACGTGATGAAAAGAAAAACACACTAAACAAGCCTAGCGGAGTTGTCCACAGGCACTATCTATAATAAGCAAATCAATTATAGTTACTGACTGACTGGTGTGCTTGCTGGTAAATTCCACTCCAAAATACAGTGAAAAAACTTTAGATAAAACTGTTACCTTGTTTTGTGTAAATAAATCACGTACATTCATTAAATGTTTAAAAAGGTTCCTGGATTTAAATTGTGGTCTTTTCTTAAGCAAATTTTAAATTATGCAAGCAAGTAATCACCTATGATTAATCATGATTAATCCAAATTCCATAATGTGAAAAAAAAAAAAATTTGACAGCCCTATTGTATTTTCAGAAACAATACTACATTATATATATTATCAGGATATGGAAATTATCTATCAGGATATATTTTTGTGTCAATATCGCACTAGTGTACAAGCACTAATAGCTGTAAGTTGTTTTTAATAAGTGGCCGCAAGACTAGGCATCTGTTAAACACTACATAAATATGCTGGCCTAACCTTATTTAATGCTGTTTTTCTTCGAGAACACATCCATAACAAATAGTTCTATCCCCATCCTTCTAATGATTTGTTGACACAATTAATTATAAATGCAATGTGGCATTACTTGATGCAATAACCTTTTGTGTTTTTTTCCTCCCTTTAGTTCTTTGAGTCAGTCACTCATATAGCTGTTTCCAGGGTAACTGAATTTCCTTTAAACACTGTCTGACATTGGCTAGTTTTGTGTCTCCATAGCAACAAAACCCCTTAAGTCTAAAACAATGGAGTATTTTCTAATACATTTAAAGTGAAAAGTGTCCATTTTACATACAATACAATTTATTTCTGCCCGCAATGTCCTTGAAGGATAAAATCTACTGCAGTATTTCCCACACATTCATTTATTTGTGGCGGCCCGCCACGAAAGAATTACGTCCGCCACAAATACAATTTTTTTTGTTTTTTTGTCCTGTCCAGCTTCTCAGGCAAATCATATAGTTGATGTAGATGCCCATATAGGCTGTTCAGATTTACTTTACAAAAGAGAAGTGTAGGATACTTCTCTTGTTGCCTTATTTGTATTTGACAACTACTGTTTTCTGTTTATTTGTTACTGACTGTGGCAGGACACCTCTGCCTCTGTTTCACTTTATGTTGCTGGTAAATAATATGGTTGTAGTAGTAGGCTAAAGTTAAATTATTTAGTATGCCCTAATTAAAGGGGCAGAGCTTTAAGAGACATTTTAGCTTTTATATTTTATAAGATATATTTTTTGTAAGAACCACAGTTAATAAATATATTTCAGTGAATAACGTATTGTTCAAATCTGTATATAAATATGTACATAAAGTGTTGTAATTATATTATAAAATGGATGGATGGATGGACGTTTAAAACAAAACTGTTTTTATTAATTAGTAAGTATACATTTTATGAGCCTTTTTAGAGAAAATCATATCATTGTAGTAAATTATGCAAATTACTCGATGATGTCATGGTGACCACGCCCATAGCCACGCCCCCACAGCCGCAGGTATCTTGGCAGTTTATGGGAAACACTGCTACTGTGTTAACTTCTCCATATATGTATTGATTTGTGTCTATTGGATAGTTGGCCTTAAAGATGCATCCATCCTAGAAGCACTTGAATTTCACTCTGGCCATTGCTACTGCCCCTAGAGCTGTGTTGCGTACAAAAACATGGTTACACTTGAAATAATTTTGAATATTTTGCTGACATATGACTGACTTACTGTGTCTCTAATGACACAGGAAGTACTTTGTGCTTTTATCTCCACCACAGCTATCTAAACTATCCATCAATCAATTAAATTTATAAAAAGTTTATTGATGTTTTGATTGTTTTTGTAATTGAGTGGTGACAAGTCCATGGTGTACTCTGCCTCTGACCCAAAGTCAGCTGAGATAGGGTCATGTTGTTCACCTGTGACCCTGAACTCAAAAAAGTGTAGACAATGAATGAATGAGCTCAAACATCATTGTTTTGCTACAAAAAACATATTTCAGCAACTTGATTTTCTCACAAAGACAATTCTTTTTTTTTTGGCCTTGGGTGGTGGTTGTCCGATTTAACAACCCTTTAAAAATCCATGCGATTTTAGTTTGACAAAATGTTGGTGCACGTTTTGAAGTACAAACATTTATTCTAACCATAGTTAATGTATATCAAATTTTCAAGCACCTTTTGTGGGATCAATTCCAATGTTGACCTTAAGTCAGCTGGAACATATTCCAGCTCTTTCTTTGACCCCAAACTAATAAACTGTATAAGATGGATCATATGCTTGACTATACAAACATTTATTCTAAAATAAAACATTTTAACTGAACGAGGTGTTTTTCTTACAAATACAGCAGGTACGGCGTGAACTCACGAAAGTAATGCACCATGTTTACCCTTCAAAGTCCGAAGTTAAAGTTGATAAGTCTATTTGATGACTTTGTTTTCTCTGACCGAAACCCTTCAGTGGTCTCTAATTCCATACACCAGTTTCAGACATTAATACTCAGTGCTACCTGTTCAACCTCAATTATAAACACATAAAAATAGGACTTGTCTAGAAAATGGTGGAATTAGTCTTCGTTCTAATTTTGTAAATTTGACGATGATGATAACCATCTAACCCCCTTAAGCGCCACAAAGGAACTGCAGCGCCGTGGGAAAACAGTTTATTCTTTGTTTGTTGTGGACATTTGGTGTTTCCTTTTTTTTGTTTTTTTTGTTTACTTTCTCTAACTGCATCACCTGATGTCATCGCACTATTTGTGTGCTAGTCTTGAGTTGTTCTTGATTCAATGTTTACTTTGCCAATTCATTCATTACACCCAGATAAAATATGCTTAAATAATGGAGCATTAAATCCTCCCCTCATATAGACATGAGTGGTTCCACTCCCTAGCTCAAAAGCGAGGTTATTGATCATATGATGTTATGTAATTTAGCCGATCCATTTTTTCCAAGACTTACAACACAGCAATCCAATGGTGTATCATAGTATCCAAAACAGTGCATTTGTTTTGTCTGTAGAAGGTAGAGCACATTCCCTCACTGTGCTTTGTGTTTGGTGAATATTAGCTTGATTAAGTCCTGATTGTGCTAGATGGAACATGAATCTTATAAAGCAAGAACACTGCCAAGACCAATTTTATATGGTTTACTGGCAAATAATGGTTTTATTTTGCATTTATTTTAGGTTTACTGCTTGATTATCATTTGTTGTTTGACTTTTTATGTTTTGGAAGGTGTTAATCTCCAGCTGTTAAAATAAACAGTTCTGGGTTCATGTTGATATCGCCTGCATTCACATTTGTGGAATCCAACATAGCATGGCGAGCTAAAATTCAGTTTGGCTCAGTTTACAGTATGTGAATAACTGAGGTTGGCATACATCAGCGGATGTTACTGCCCCTCCTAAGGTGTTACCATATGAGCAGTAGAAAAGCTACTGTACATTTTAAAAGCTATCAGTATATAGAGAACTCACTGCCTTGATCTTAAATGATCAACCTTGAAAAGCAACACTTACAAAAACACAAGTATGTGTCATCTTTATAGTCCTTGTTGTTAAGTTTGAAGATACAACTGACGCTAGGAATGGGCACCTTTTCACAATGGCGTCGAAATGCCAATTCCGGTACTTGGGAATCTGTATCTAAAGCGGTACCGATTTCAGGTACTTGCGTGTACGTGTTCATCTGTTTGGTCAAAAATGTGAATTTGTTTAATAATAAAATATATTTTTTTATTTAACATTTAACACCAAGCTGATAATGACAACTGTGCTGACTAGTTGGTATATATGTATATGTTTTCTTACACTTCTGAGTCTCATTTGCAAGTATGAATCAATTTCACTTTTTGTTGTTGAAGCCGAGAAGTAGACTATTGTCATTAAGTTGAATATGCCACTCTTGTCAGGACTGTACGGTGCAACAAATTTACTTTAAATGCAACAAATTTACTTTAAATGCGCCTATAAAAAGACTGTGACGTGGAAAAAATAAACTGTCGCACATGTGCGAATAGGGATTTCGGCCCTTTCATTGCATTTCTCTCCTAAAATAAATGCATCCAAATATGACCAAATTACAGAAAATATTTTGGCCATCTGTATAGTATGTTTAAAATAAACTTAAACCGTAACCATGTGGTTGTTTTTAAATGGCTTTATAAATAAAGTTGGTATGGTATGGTATATACCAAATGGACACCCAGTCAACTACTAGTAACATCACTATGAGCCCGTTGACCTTCTAGAAACTTAAACTGCAGCTCAGCTCACTTGCAGTCCTGGTTTGAGGTGAAGGCTAATTACCTCTCAGTTCCAGCCACATCGACCCCTTCTGAACGCCTATTTTCAGCTGCTGGGAATATTGTAAACATGAAAAGAACCAGAGCATGTACACATGCTAACCTTTCTTCATTACAACTGTTAGTCACTCACTGGAATGAGTAGAATTGGTTATTGTGTACTGTGTTGGACTGGATGTTTATTTTGCACATTTTAAAAGCAATACTTAATGTTTACAGTGCTCCAGAATATTTAGATTGGCACTTTTTTGTATTGGATGTTTATCTTTATTTTTGCACATTTTAGCAAATAAGCAATACTTTCACTTTTGTTGTTGTTACAGAATATTTCGTTTTGCACTTTTTTGTATTGGATGTTTATCTTTATTTTTGCACATTTTAAAGCAAAATAAGCAATACTTTTACTTTTGAAATGCTTATACTATTGCAGAATATTAAGATTTGCACTGGTAGTTGACTTTTATATTTGCACATTAAAAAGCAAATAAGCTACTTTTAATTTTGTTAAATGTTAAAAGTTTTAAATGTTTACATTGTTACAGAATATTTAGTCATGTTGTTGTCAATGTTGACTGAGTGGCCATACTTCTTTTTTTTGTAAATAAAAGCCATGCCTTTTGAAAAAACGGGCCTACATTTATTTTTTCATCTTCATTTTGAATAAAAAAATAATCGGTAAAAGGAAAAATAATCTATAGATTAATCGAAAAAAAAAATATATATATAGATTAACCGATTAATCAAAAAAATAATCTATAGATTAATCGATAGAAAAATAATCGTTAGCTGCAGCCTTAATATATTTAAAGACGAATATTTGTGTTTTTGTCCATTAATAGTATCAGTGTGCCAGCTTTTTTATTACATGATGCCTTTATCTCTATTTTTACAGTTTCATAGAGATAGGTATTTTTAAGTTATGTACATACATTTACATGTACTAATGTGTGTACATGTACATGCTGTATTGGGACAGATCCATTGAGAGCTTGAGCAGAAATCTGTCGTGTAGGTATTAATTATACACCATAAAACATTAACAAAATGCTATGTCACATGAATGGTTATTAAAGGCCTACTGAAAGCCACTACTACCGACCACGCAGTCTGATAGTTTATATATCAATGATGAAATCTTAACATTGCAACACATGCCAATACGGCCGGGTTAACTTATAAAGTGACATTTTAAAATTCCCGGGAAATATCCGGCTGAAACATCGCGGTATGATGACGTATGCGCGTGACGAAGTCCGTGTAACGGAAGTTATGGTACCCCGTAGAATCCTATACAAAAAGCTCTGTTTTCATTTCATAATTCCACAGTATTCTGGACATCTTTTGCAATTTTTTTAATGAACAATGAAGGCTGCAAAGAAGACAGTTGTAGGTGGGATCAGTGTATTAGCAGCGGACTACAGCAACACAACCAGGAGGACTTTGTTGGAGCTGGAGGGCTGGCTGGCGTAGGTGGAGAGCTAATGTTTTTAGCATAGCTCTGTGCAGTCCGGTTGCTAAGTTAGCTTCAATGGCGTCGTTAGCACAGCATTGTTAACCTTTGCCAGCCTGGAAAGCATTAACCGTGTATTTACATGTCCACGGTTTAATAGTATTGTTGATTTTCTATCTATACTTCCAGTCAGGGGTTTATTTCTTTTGTTTCTATATGCAGTTAAAGCAAGATGCTATCACGTTAGCTCGTAGCTAAAGCATTTCGCCGATGTATTGTCGTGGAGATAAAAGGCACTGAATGTCCATTTCGCGTTCTCGACTCTCATTTTCAAGAGGATATAGTATCCGAGGTGGTTTAAAATACAAATCTGTGATCTACAATAGAAAAAGGAGAAAGTGTGGAATCCAATGAGCCAGCTTGTACCTAAGTTACGGTCAGAGCGAAAAAAGATACGTCCATCGCTGCCTCTCAAGTCATTCACTGTAACGTTCCTCATCTACGAATCTTTCATCCTCGCTCAAATTAATGGGGTAATCATCACTTTCTCGGTCCGAATCTCTCTCGCCCCATTGTAAACAACGGGGAATTGTGAGGAATCCTAGCTCATGTGACGTCACGCTACTTCCGGTACAGGCAAGGCTTTTTTTTATCAGCGAGCAAAAGTTGCGAACTTTATTGTCGATTTTCTCTACTAAATCCTTTCAGCAAAAATATGGCAATATCGCAAAATGATCAAGTATGACGCATAGAATGGATCTGCTATTCCCGTTTAAATTAAAAAAAATCATTTCAGTAGGCCTTTAAAGTGATTACTTTGTGAAATGAAAAAAACACAAGTAATGTCAAAAACATGGTGTTTACTTTTTGATCTAAATATAAAACACAAAGCAGTTTGGCTGATTAAGATAAAGTCAAATAAACATGCTTTGCTCTTCTCCAACAACCATGTACTTCAGTGCAACAGTTTGGCCAACAGAAATAAACAAAAGTGATACGTCTCACATCTAATACACAATATTTTTGCCTCAATGACAACTCAGCCTGCGTTCAATTCGATGAGATGACAAAACATTTTAGCTAGTATTGATGTTATTGGAACACGAACAAATTTAGCAGTTAAATTAAAGAACGAGTGAGCATCCTAGTCAACAAACTAATTACTTTATAAACAAGTTGTGGCAACGTTCCCGACACATCGCCTGCTGCATGGTAAGTCTCAGCCCCAGAAGCTAACGAACGGACACTAGTTGCACTTTCAAAATGAAACTGCAACATCAAATATCTCTTTCAACAGCACTGTCCTGTTAATTGCACACCGAGACTCCACAGAAGTAGAAGTGATTGAAATGAAGTGAAACGAAGCGATCGGCTCCGTTTACTTGGAGGGAACATTTTCAAAGCAGTCCGTGTAGCGCTGCCCTGTTTACTCAAACCAAATGGTTCTCGTGAGCAGGCGCTTCAGTTTTCAGGAAATAAGCAGTGTTGCCTAAAATGCATTAATAAATTAAGTTTTTTCGGTAATTGAACATTTAAACTGTATTACTAACCGTCTGGAATTTTACCGCGGTTTATCATCTTATTATCAATCTTATCAACTTATGCAATGTACGTAACAATAACATCATATCGTTAACCGTTGCATCCCTAGTGTGGATCTACGTTAGCTTTATTTTTCAACTCACATACGTAAACAACTTATGCAATGTACGTAACATGTAAGCAAATATGTCGGGGGGTAAATTCCGGTCCTTTAACTATCGCTATTTTTTTGGAATCAAAATATATATTAGTATATTACATATAGCCTATTATTTGCGTGCTATTGACGAGTGGTGCAAGGAAAATTTGGTTGTCCAAAAAATACTCTGCTCACTGAAACTGTATGTTGTGATGAAGTATCCACTTCCGCTGGCGAGCTCCGTCTTTTCCTGCGCACACGAATGACGTGACTCGCCCAAAAAGTCACATATCGTCGCATTCAGGTCACATTTCCGTTTAGACTGCAGTCACATACGCTCCCACATACATACACAAATACAGTACATACATACACACTCATGGTACATACATCCACAAGCAAATTCACTGTACAAACATACATATACACATACTGTACATATACAAGTACATATGCATACATACAGTCATGCATATAATCACGATTCATCAAACATATATTCTTGTTGTTACCCTAAGGGAAACTGGGTAAAACACGGCACACTGACAAAGCTTAACCTTTTGTAACTGTAACAATCTACAAGGTTAATACAGTTCACTTGTCTTTCTTCCCCTCCATTTATCTGCTTTCTTTTGTAATTCAAGTTATCATTACATATACTGTATGCATTGTTGCATTTGAAACAATTGTATTGTTGATAATAGAGGTAATTATTGGTATTATTCATTATCAAAAGTGCTACTTATATTGGTATTTCTTTTTGTAGTGCCATAATGTTCATTGTCATTTCTGTGTTATTAATATTTACTTTACTAACTGCTTCTTTACTATCACTTTTCGTATCATATTTGTACATATTGTATTTGCTGATGCTGTTCTGTTGTTGTTGTGTCTCTCTGTCATATCCCCCTCTTGTCCCTGCAATTTCCCACTTTGTCTTTCTTTTTTTCTCTTTCTATCCCCTCCTGCTACGGTCCGGCTTCGTCAAACATTAATATGAATCCCTTTAATAAAGTCAAATACAAATAAGGCAACAAGGGAAGTATCCCACACTTCTCTTTTGTAAAGTAAATCAGTACAGCAAATATGGGCATCTACATCAACAATATGATTTGCCTGAGTAGCTGGACAGGACAAAAAAAAAAATGGACTGCAGTCACATTTGAAAAGATCAGATTCCAGTCGGATTCGGAATATGTCCTGATGTGGCCTGAATCTGATGCGAAAAGATCAGATTTGAAGCACTTTGGAGGGTTTAGACTGGGAAAAAAATGTAATCTGTGTCACTTTAGGGCAAAAAAAAAAAAATTTGATGTGCAGTGTAAATGGGCGAGAGTCATGTATTGAGTATGGCCAACTATACCACAGGCGCCATGTTTGCTACCAAGGACATTAGCGGCTGAGCCCCGAAGCATGCAATTGCTGTCGTTAGTTTTCCTGACAAAATTAACCAAAATAATATGTATTTGATCCTGAATATAAGGAGGTTGAGATACATTTTAGAAGCTCTGCTAAACAGATCCAGCTTTAATGAAACACTAAGCATCATATAGTAGTATTGCTAAGTGCTAAACAAGAAATACAAACTACAAACATAATAAAATGATAGCCTACTGTACAATGTATTTTCTTACTTTGATGACGACTGATAGGATGTCCATATCTTCCAGGTTAGATGAAGCATTATTTAGAGGGTTTTGTGGGATTATTAGAGAGCTCTCATTGATGGACTATTTATGTATTTATTTATTTATGACTTAGAATGCGTAAAAAAGAGACGTGTTCATGTCTTATATAGGGATTGTGAATGATAGACAGCACATCGCTCTCTAATGTTTGCATATTTCGAGTATGAGTGATCTGATACTATGGTCAAAGTGCAGAGATGTTACTCCAGTGACGTCAATGTACGGAAAGTACTGAAGAAGTTCCGAGCGTAATATTCAAAATGGTTGACTGAATTTGTGGCATTTTGTGATGTTTCATTCATGTTTCATTTAAATGGCAATATATGAAAATCCTAGCAGTCGGCATCCTAATGACAGCAGACGTTGCGCAGTAAGTGATGTTATATTATGTTTGTTGGCTCTCATGGCAAGGCAAGGCAAGGCAAGGCAACTTTATTTATATAGCACGTTTACAACCATTTTAAAATTGGACCAAAGTGCTTTACAGGTTAAAAAGCGTAGAGCAAAGAACAAAGAACATAAACAATGCATAAGCTAAACAAGATAGTGCAAAAGAAATACGGTGAAAGGGTTTGGATAAGAAGTACAAATGAAAGATAAAAATAATAAAATAATAAAAGTGCGACAAATTGAAAAAAAAAAACATGAAGTCTGCAGTAAGTAATACTCAGTGATGAAGAAAAAAAGAGCAAACATTGTGATGCGTATTTGAAATGAATGTGCCGCGTATGCTTAAAAGGATCAAAATACGTAAATATTAAATGTTATTATAAATTTGCCCGTTACTACATTACATATATACTTGCATCATGTACTGTATATAAAACCTCAATGGATGTGTTTGAAAGTTTTTTTAAGGGCTTTACAGGCGGAATAGAGCGGCTCCCATTAGCTCCATTGTAAGTGGACTTTTGATCGCAAATATTTAATATTTAGAATGCAAAAAAATATATACATCCATCGTTATGTCTTTCATAATGATTGTGAAAGATAGGCAAAATGCGAAAAAAGTGCACTTTCCCTTTAAGTGTTGAAGCAGTGTTTCCCATAAACTGCCAAGATACCTGTGGCGGTGGGGGCGTGGCTATGGGCGTGGTCACATGACATCCGAGTAATTTGCATAATTTACTACAATGATATGATTTTCTCTAAAAAGGCTAAAAAATGTATACTTATTAATTAATAATAACAGTTTTGTTTTAAACGTCCGTCCATCCATCCATCCATCCATCCATCCATCCATCCATCCATCCATCCATCCATCCATCCATTTTACATTATGAATACACAAAAGATAACTACTATAGTATCAAATTAGTATTAGTATCTGAAGCACCGTCTCCACGTGTGTTTATTGACAACAGGGTTATAACCTGGACACGTTAGCTCGTCGGTATGGTAACAGGTGACTTACTGCGTGCGTCTGCCCCGGCCCCCGAGTCAAACAGCGAGCGGCGGTGTTAATGAAGCAGCGTCAGGCTGCTCACCGTCAGTGAAACGCTCGTGAAATCGCGGATTAACGTTAAATATATGACGAGCCGCGAGCGATGCAGCTATAACCTATCTCACCTGTTGAGCACCCGCTGCAGCGACCCAGTTCGATCCCACCTGACAGTCGCTTTGCTCCGCGTCAATCCACCCTCTCACCCTCTCTCCCCCCTCCCCCGTCTCTCTCCAGCTGTCCTTTCAAAATAAATGCATTCAAATCCCGAAAATAAAAATTAAGAAAATCCGAGTCGTGGCTGACGTAATTCTTTCGTGGCGGGCCGCCACAAATAGATGAATGTGTGGGAAACACTGTGAAGAAGGGACTTGTTCTAAGATTTGTTTGTTTTTTAATGTTTGAATTAAAGAATATTCACAGAAATATTTAAATTAGGTATACTTTCTAGAAAAGAAACAGATGTGCAACATTGACCTATTTGCTCGACATATTGATTTTCTGAACCTTGACTGAACCGACTATGTTTGACATTCTCACTCATATAGTTTGCACTTGGTCAAATTATATTGTATTGTCAGTGTCAAACAGAATAATTGGAGGGACCACCATGTGATCATTGTGATAATCACTTATGCCATTGTAGGGTTAATCAGATTACATAGCATTGTCTTATTAGAGCAGATTACAATTTTGGAGCCGCATGCGTGCATGTCATGTGAAAGAGTGTGTGTGAGAGTGTGTGTGAGAGTGCGTGTGCTAGTGTGTGTGATTAAGATTAAAGTACCAATGATTGTCACACACACACTAGATGTGGTGAGGTGCCGCGCCCGGGAATCATTTTGGTGATTTAACCCCCAACTCCAACCCTTGATGCTGAGTGCCAAGCAGGGAGGGAAACGGGTCCCATTTTTATAGTCTTTGGTATGACTCGGCTGGGATTTTAACTCCAACCTACCGTGAGTGTGTGTGTAAAGGAATTATATCCACTGACTGGTCATTACACAGCAAGGAACACAATCGCCACTTAGGTTGTCTCGATCTTGAAAATGTCAACATGATATCAAAACTATGCCATTTTTGATACATATATGATATAGAAAAGGACCCCGAAATGTAATTGCAGTATTATTATCAACAAGAAAAATGCAAAAAAATAACCTTAATTAAGACAGAGCCTCTGTTTAAATAATAATGATAAACATTTAAAGATAAACAGCTAAAAAAGAAACTGCAATTTTCAGGTTATATGATGTAGTACAAAAAAACGGATACAATAAATCAGTGGTCCCCAACCACCGGGCCGCGGACCGATTGGTACCAGAAAAAAAAAAACGTTGACCGGTCCGCAGCTACAAAAAGGTTTGGGGACCACTGCAATAAATGACAACAATTACAACAATATTTTAAGGGTTTTAGTGCTGCATTGCAGGTTGATCTTTCTCTCTTTGTAGAACTTTAGGAGGGAAAAACACTTTTTCAATCGTGACATTTATGTAAACTGAGTACACTGACAGGTTCTATTGAAGTGTCTCTTTGCAACTAAGGTTGCATGAAGGGATATAGACAATATACGATATAAATGATATAAATTTGGCCAGCGATAGACATTTTAATATTATCGTTCAGAGGTGGGACCAAGTCATTGTTTTGCAAGTCACAAGTAAGTCTCAAGTCTTTGCCCTCAAGTCTTGAGTCAAGTCCCGAGTCAAGACAGGCAAGTCCCGAGTCAAGTCCAAATTCAAGACTGGAAAGTCTCAAGTCAAGTCCCAAGTCCTGCATTTTGAGTTTCGAGTCCTTTCAAGTCCTTTTAACCACCGACTAATATATTTACACAGATTGTGTATGCTTTTAAAACGCTGTATTTATTTATTAAAACAAGTGCTTTTGAAATTGCAGGAAAAAAAATAGTGCTGACATTGCACTTCATAATAGCACTATTAACCAGTCATTATAAACATTTAACTCATTCCTTTACAGAATAAACACATTTGAAAAAACAAGTGCAATTGTACTTATTTGTACAAAAGTGTTAACATTGTATTTCCACGGCATATTGCATTGTAGCTAGTTCCACAGCAGTTTCTATCCTGTTCTTACCTTATCTCATTGATCTCATCTCATACTGTATGTGTGTTTATGTGTGTGTACACATGAAAAACATAACAAATACATGAACATAACAATGAACAGAGTTGTACTTTTTACAAACCCCGTTTCCATATGAGTTGGGAAATTGTGTGAGATGTAAATATAAACAGAATACAAGGATTTGCAAATCCTTCAACCCATATTCAATTGAATGCACTACAAAGACAAGATATTTGATGTTCAAACTCATAAACTTTATTTATTTTTTTGCAAATAATAATTAACTTAGAATTTCATGGCTGCAACACGTGCCAAAGTAGTTGAGTAAGGGCATGTTCACCACTGTGTTACATGGCCTTTCCTTTTAACAACACTCAGTAATTGTTTGGGAACTGAGGAGACACATTTTTTAAGCTTCTCAGGTGGAATTCTTTCCCATTCTTGCTTGATGTACAACTTAAGTTGTTCAACAGTCCGGGGGTCTCCGTTGTGGTATTTTAGGCTTCATAATGCGCCACACATTTTCAATGGGAGACAGGTCTGGACTACAGGCAGGCCAGTCTAGTACCCGCCCTCTTTTGTTAGAGTGTCCGCCCTGAGATCGGTAGGTTGGAGTTCAAATCCCAGCCGAGTCATACCAAAGACTATAAAAATGGGACCCATAACCTCCCTGCTTGGCACTCAGCAACAAAGGGTTGGAGTTGGGGGTTACATCACCAAAATGATTCCCGGGCGGGGCGCCGCTGCTGCCCACTGCTCCCCAAGGGGATGGGACAAATGCAGAGGACAAATTTCACCACATCTAGTGTGTGTGTGACAATCATTGGTACTTTAATCTTTAATCTTAATCTTTTACTATGAAGCCACGTTGATGTAACACGTGGCTTGGCATTGTCTTGCTGAAATAAGCAGGGGCGTCCATGGTAACGTTGCTTGGATGGCAACATATGTTGCTCCAAAACCTGTATGTACCTTTCAGCATTAATGGCGCCTTCACAGATGTGTAAGTTACCCATGTCTTGGGCACTAATACACCCCCATACCATCACAGATGCTGGCTTTTCAACTTTGCGCCTATAACAATCCGGATGGTTCTTTTCCTCTTTGGTCCGGAGAACACGACGTCCAGAGTTTCCAAAAACAATTTGAAATGTGGTCTCGTCAGACCACAGAACACTTTTCCACTTTGTATCAGTCCATCTTAGATGAGCTCAGGCACAGCGAAGCCGACGGCGTTTCTGGGTGTTGTTGATAAACGGGTTTCGCCTTGCATAGGAGAGTTTTAACTTGCACTTACAGCTGTAGCGACCAACTGTAGTTACTGACAGTGGGTTTCTGAAGTGTTCCTGAGCCCATGTGGTGATATCCTTTACACACTGATGTCGCTTGTTGATGCAGTACAGCCTGAGGGATCGAAGGTCACGGGCTTAGCTGCTTACATGCAGTGATTTCTCCAGATTCTCTGAACCCTTTGCTGATATTACGGACCGCAGATGGTGAAATCCCTAAATTCCTTGCAATAGCTGGTTGAGAAAGTTTTTTCTTAAACTGTTCAACAATTTGCTCACGCATTTGTTGACAAAGTGGTGACCCTCGCCCCATCCTTGTTTGTGAATGACTGAGCATTTCATGGAATCTACTTTTATACCCAATCATGGCACCCACCTGTTCCCAATTTGCCTGTTCACCTGTGGGCTGTTCCAAATAAGTGTTTGATGAGCATTCCTCAACTTTATCAGTATTTATTGACACCTTTCCCAACTTCTTTGTCACGTGTTGCTGGCATCAAATTCTAAAGTTAATGATTATTTGCAAAAAAAATAATTTTTTTATCAGTTTGAACTTCAAATATGTTGTCTTTGTAGCATATTCAACTGAATATGGGTTAAAAATGATTTGCAAATCATTGTATTCCGTTTATATTTACATCTAACACAATTTCCCAACTCATATGGAAACGGGGTTTGTAGATGTCAGGGCCCTATGCAATATGTACACAAATTCTTAATATAGTATACATTTTAACTGACCTTTATTTGACTATGTTTGTCTTTTTGTAGGTGGCTAAAATATGCGGTGCTGCTGACCGCCGTCTAACGTTACGTTACTTTGTGTGAAACATTCACTAACGTAACGTTATGTGTAGGTACCTCATCAACCCTGCTTAAAAAAAATCACTTGACAAAAAGTATGAATAAGGTAGCGAACTGCAGTGGACGCAACAGATTGCCGTGTTTGCAATGACGTTCTAACCATAGACATCTTATAAGTAGACAGAGCATTGGCTGCTGTGACGTGAGCAATTTAGCCGCCATCTTGAAGTGCTGATTAGGAGCCGGCGAGCAGCCTAAACTGACAGTTGACAGGTAGAAAACAAAGATGTTTTCAGCTGGTGATCAGCGTTTTCCTGCTCAAATGAGCGGACTGTTGAAAATAGGAATCTGGGGATTAATTTTCACAAGTAAGATTTAACATTAACGTACTGTTGGTTGTATTTTGTGAAAATAATATTACCACAGAGTTGAGAAGGAGCAAAGATCTTCAATATTTGTATGTAAAAATCGCAAAGAAATCTTCTGGGGGAGGATGACGCCCCTGAAGGGGTTTGGTTTACAAACTTTCTGCCCCACCTAAAACAAAATTCACCAGCCGCCACTGATTATAATGCATTCTCATTTTAGGCAAAATATAAGACAATACTTTCTTAACAGTTTAATTGTAACCAGAAATAAGTCTTCAAGTAACAATATTCAAATACTAACATTGTTGGGTAAGACAGAATTTGGTTTTATTCTGAATCCAGTGAAACAGATTGGTGGTTTTAGCTGATATAAAGACTTTCAGGTGTCTATATATGTTTATGTTTAAGTATTTGGCAGACGCTTTTATCCAAAGCGACATACATAAAAAATACATATAAAACAATCACTGTAAACATGATCATTTAAGGGAAGAATGTAATACAAAATATCAATACACAGTGTCAAGACAGAATAAACTCGCTGCAGCAACAGAGATACAGTCTATAGGTCCATAAGATATATAGATATCTAATGTATTCATACATTGTTTATGTAGGATATATGCATGTATATATAACCTAATCATATTGTTTCTTCAATTTAAAAATAGCTGACCGTTTTTTCCCCCCTTCTCTAGGATTACAGTATATTCCCAGTTTTGATCTCGGACGTCTGGTCACTCATAGCATATAAGAATATTATATTACTGTTATGCAAACTATGAATAATAAAACACGCCAAAACATGTGTCCTTTATCATAGCTACACGTATGACAAAAAACCGCGTGAAAATCAGTGGTATTCAGTGAGGTAAGATTAATTAAAGGCCTAATGAAATGAATTTTTTTTAATTTAAACCGGGATAGCAGATCCATTCTATGTGTCATACTTGATCATTTCGCAGTATTGCCATATTTTTGCTGAAAGGATTTAGTAGAGAACGACGACGATAAAGGTAGCAACTTTTGGTGGCTGATAAAAAAAAGCCTTGCCTATACCGGAAGTAGCGTGACGTCACCGGAGGAAGGACTCCTCACATTTTCCCATTGTTTACAATGCAGCGAGAGAGATTCGGACCGAGAAAGCGACGATTACCCCATTAATTTGAGCGAGGATGAAAGATTCGTAAATAAGGAAAGTGAGAGTGAAGGACTACAGTGCAGTGCAGGACGTATCTTTTTTCGCTCTGACCGTAACTTAGGTACATTGGATTCCACACTTTCTCCTTTTTCTATGGTTGATCACGGATTTGTATTTTAAACCACCTCGGATACTATATCCTCTTGAAAATGAGAGTCGAGAACGCGAAATGGACATTCACAGTGACTTTTATCTCCACAACAATACATCGGCGAAGCTCTTTAGCTACTGAGCTAACGTGATAGCATCGGGCTCAAATGCAGATAGAAACAAAATAAATAAATCCCTTACTGGAAGGATAGACAGAAGATCAACAATACTATTAAACCATGGACATGTAAATACACGGTTAATAATTCCCAGCTTGGCGAAGCTTAACAATGCTGTTGCTAACGACGCCATTGAAGCTAACTTAGCAACGGGACCTCACAGAGCTATGATAAAAACATTAGCGCTCCACCTACGCCAGCCAGCCCTCATCTGCTCATCAACAGCCGCGCTCACCTGCGTTCCAGCGATCGACGGAAGGACGAAGGACTTCACCCGATCATCCGTGCGGTCGGCGGCTAGCGTCGGCTAGCGCGTCTGCTATCCAAGTCAAAGTGCTCCTAGTTGTGTTGCTACAGCCAGCCGCTAAAACACGGATCCCACCTACAACTTTCTTCTTTGCAGTCTTCATTGTTCATTAAACAAATTGCAAAAGATTCACCAACACAGATGTCCAGAATACTGTGGAATTTTGAGATGAAAACAGAGCTTTTTTGTATTGGATTCAATGGGGTACCAATACTTCCGTTTCAACGATTGACGTCACGCGCATACGTCATATATAGACGTTTTCAACCGGAAGTTTAGCGGTAAATTTAAAATTGCACTTTATAAGTTAACCCGGCCGTATTGGCATGTGTTGCAATGTTAAGATTTCATCATTGATATATAAACTATCAGACTGCGTGGTCGGTAGTAGTGGGTTTCAGTAGGCCTTTAAATTGCGCTGACAGTTCATTGCTCCTGCCAAATGAATTGCACTGACTGGAGCGGATCACCACTCCAAGATGGCGCTCGTCTGCGCCAGTAGGCAGTAGCGCTCGATGCTGCGTACCCTTATAAGATGTCTGTGGTTATAACGTTAGCAGCAACTCAATGATTTAACTACACAGCAAATAAAAGTCACTAGAGATGCGCGGATAGGCAATTATTTCATCCGCAACCGCATCACAAAAGTCGTCATCCACCCGCCATCCACCCGAACTAACATTTTATCAAAACCACAACCGCCCGCCACCCACCCGTTGTTATATATCTAAGGCATTCCTGTTAAAGAAAGGAGACTGATCCAATGCAGCAGAGACATTCAATGCGTGCCAAAAAATACATAGTTAAATGTTGTTACCCACATACGAAAAACGAGCAGCACTCTTTGAAACAGGCAATTATTCATCAGGCACTGCTGCAGCTGTCACGCCAAATTTCTTCCCCCTACAAAAACCTTCCCCCCACCATTTACTTCCGTGGTCATTGACAGCGATCGATAGCACTTCGGCTTTGACTGCCCGTCGCTGGAAGGATACTTCGTCTTTGACAGCTGCTGGAATCTGAAGAAATCGATTATTGTTTTTTTTTGTACAGGCGCGAAACAGGACAGTCGCATGCGGGTTAAGGACCCCCGGCAACTTTGTGATTTTATTGGACGCAGCCCCGGAAGTAAATGGGGGGATGGCTTTTGTAGGGGGGAAGAAATTTGGCGTGACAGCTGCAGCAGTGCCTGATGACTAATTGCCTGTTTCAAAGAGTGCTGCTCGTTTTTTGTATGGGGGTAACAACATTTAATTATGTATTTTTTTTTCTGAAGTGGTTGAACCGCCACCCGCTCGAATCTATTTAAAATCTATTTTTTTCGTCATGCATCTGCCCGACCCGCGGATTATCCGCGAAGTCCGCGGTTGTGTCCGCAAACCGCGCATCTCTGAAAGTCACGTTACTTAGCCAATAAACGTTAGCTTAGATTCAAAACTTACCCTTCTTTGTGCATCTTCAAATGTCGAACGAAGTTGGAAGTTGTTGCGTCTCCGTCTGTAATCTTCGAACTGCAAGCTTTGCATACGGCAATTCGTTTTTTGTTGACCAAGTTGTAGTTTTTATACCCGAACGAAACCAACTTTGGCATCATTTTTTCTCACTGCCGCGTTGTTTGACAATTCTTCTTCATTGGTTTTCCTGCAATTTGATTGGATGAGAGCTGTGGGATGAAAACAACGTAGATCTAATTTGATTGGCTATTGTACTGACAGCTCACACGCAGCACACACGCTGATAGATAGACACACAAGTACAAAATGAAAGATACGCAGCGATCCTGAATAACTTTTTAATCTTTGGGTTTTGGGGAAAGTCGCAAGTCATGTCAAGTCAAAAGGCTCAAGTCCAAGTGAAGTCACAAGTCATTTATGTTAAAGTCTATGTCGAGTTGCAAGTCTCTTTACATTTTGTCAAGTCAAGTCTAAAGTCATCAAATTCATGATTTGAGTCTGACTCGAGTCCAAGTTATGTGACTCGAGTCCACACCTCTGCTATCGTTATATCATGATATCAGAATCAGAATCAGAAATACGTTATTAATCCCCGAGAGGAAATTAAAATTTTCAGCACAATCCCATTGAAGATCAGACAAACATTACAGGAAGACAGAACAGGATCAAACATTACATGGATACAGAACAGGATCGCTGACGGGTCTGCCAACTTCCAGCGCCCCTTTCAAAAAAGGTGAGATATAGGCAAACAATGGGGGGGGGAGAAAAAAAATCGGTCTAAGCCTGGGCCCCTGGAGAGGGGGTCCAGACTGATGCCAAGGGAAAAAACAACTCATAGCCATAGCACACATCCCTCTTACATATGTGTAAGAGGGAAACAACAAAGGACATTAAAGACATTAAAGGAGCAGAGCTGATGCAACCAGCCACTTCTACATACAGCTATGAACAAAATGTAAAAGAAACATATACACTGTGGTGGCCTCTGCGGTGTTCCACGCCATCGTCTGCTGGGGTGGAGGAAGCATGGCCAGAGACAGGAGCAGACCCAACAAACCCAACAAAGCAATTAAGAGAGCCGACTCCACTCTCGGCCAGTGTCCAGTCCGCATGGATGAGCGAGGATACGTCCAAGGAGACCGAGGTGTCCGATACCTGCTCATTCAGCCAATACACTGTCAGGCCTGTCTGTCCCGGCGCTCAGTGCTAGCTGCGCAGCCCTGTCTCTTCATCTGCATCTCCTCCAGTCTCTCCAAATGGACTCTGGTGTGGCAGAGACCCAGCAGCTGGTCTCCATGGCCAAAAGGCTCCCAGGAGGCAGATCCAGAAGTTCACAAAAAAGCACAGCAGAAGTCACGAAAGTGCCACCCCTAGTCACACAGTCCCAAAGGGTCCCGGACCAAAAGGCAATATATATATATATATATATATATATATATATATATATATATATATATATATATATATATATATATATATATATATATATATATATATATATATATATATATATATATATATATATATATATATATATATATATATATATATATATATATATATATATATATATATATATATATATATATAATAACACATGAAAACAAGAGGGAAACACAAAAGGATGACACAAGAGCACAGAGCTCCTGCCAACAGCAGCCACTACAGCGGCGCCATCTTGGGGGAAAAAATGCATGTTGATGACACATTCTAGCAAATTTGACAGCGACAAGTGAACGAACGTGTCCTCAATGCAAGGTGGCAACCTTGCTTGTAGCTGATGTCCGTCCACAGCGCAAAGCCACTTCTAAGTCAGCAATCCTCGCCTCCATGGTGACAAATAAAGTAAGTTTCTTAAATCCCTCATCAAACATGCCTACACCCCGTAGGAGGATATGCTAACCGCAAACTAGACCTCATGAAATGGAAACAAATTGGGCAGATCCAGGGTTTCCCCTTAATGTAATTGAATGTGGCGGACCGCCACAGCCTTTTTATTACCGCCACACCTTGAAAATAGAAATACCTTTTTTTACTTAAAAACAAATTAAAGTAATACAATATATTTTAGCTCCTAGAAGAAAATACACAACGTCCAACGCTATTTGTAACTTTTATTACCAATCTTATGATAACAAATGGAACAATTCCAACAGGTTTTACCTCCCGTGTAAACACTT
Source organism: Entelurus aequoreus (assembly GCF_033978785.1). NCBI lineage: Eukaryota > Metazoa > Chordata > Actinopteri > Syngnathiformes > Syngnathidae > Entelurus > Entelurus aequoreus. Next base: position 46,202,085 of record NC_084733.1, on the reverse strand, counting down.
TCGTCTCCGTTATTCCACGTTTCCCCGCCGGACACACAACGACACTTCCTCATTCTCCGCCAACCACCTTTGAGGCACGGACGGTGTGTTTGCAAACATGGGAAAAACTAACATTAAATACAAACCACACAAACATTAATTATTACCACCAGCAGGTCGTTACAGTTTGAATATATATAACACTGAAAACAGTGCTGCCGAACCCAGATGTAAACAAGACGCACACCATTGTCTGGAGCTTTGTCAGCATTTCTGCGATGTGGACGTAGCCAGATATACCCGTGGACAGCAATCTACGAAATGTGCAAATATTAAGAGGACATTGGCGGTTTTTAAGAAGAGAATGTTCAACTGGAGCAGCGCAAAGCAAGTGTGACGTCATGCTTGCTGTAGCTCGGCTCTTTCGTCACGGCTATAAAGGGAAAGAAGTTAAGAGTCTCTAAACACGAGTACATTTTATAATAACACCAGAAGAACATTTTATAATAACACCAGAACTAGTGGTTTTTAATATCAAAAAAGTTATTTTATGACACTTGAAACATTCCCAAAGTACATTGTACAATAAGCAACAACAATTGAAAATATGGAAAAACAATACAAAAATATATCTTCATACTAATTAATAATAACAGATTTGTTTTTAAATGTATGTAAAAATGTTTTTAGCCTTTTTATCCAATCCAATCAACTTTATTTAAAAAAAAACATTTAAAAAAACTAAAGTTTCACAAAGTGCTGGACAGGAGTTAAAACACACATTTAGAAGCAGGGTAGAACTAAGGAGAGTCAATTGTAAAAAACACTTGTTAAATTTTTTTTTTTTTTTTTAAAGAAAATCACAAAATCATGATTAATCACACTCTTGAACTTTGAATAATCACGGGTTATTGTTGAATAGATAACATTTTCTTAAGAAAATATCCTAATATTTGGACACAAATGCAATTTTGTAGTCAGAATGTTACAGGAACGTTTTTTTAAATGTTTTACTGAACTGCAAGTCATTGATTTGCTCAAAACTTGGTGACAGTAAGTTTATATGAAAGTATTTGCAATAGTATTGCAAAAAAGGTACAGTTACTAATCGATAATGTAGTAAACACACTCATTAACAACTTAACATAGCACACCATTTAAATCTGCATCTACTCTTCTTTAGTTTAACCAGTTGTTTGAACAAAAACGCTTGTTTGCCTTTTCTGATGACAATGCTGATCTCTTTTTTTGGCACAAGGCTACCCCAGCTGATTACTTCTGTGATTACCTACTAATGTCTAATGTTCTCCAGTAAACAAAATAAATTCACGTTCAGCTAGTAGTTGCAACTTGATGCTCTTGTTTGTTTAGTACAGTTGGTTTATCCTTGTTGTAGTTGTGCCTCTCCAAGGTATTGTACGACAGATCAGCTGTGGTGATCTTAATTACATCTTCTTGTAGGGCTTGGTCTTCACAGATTTTAAGTGGTTTACATCTGGTGGCTGTCCGTTTAGCAAAGGCATATGTTTAACTTAACTGTGGTACTTTTGCTGACAACATTGACACAGGTAAACTGCCAGCGTAGCGTTCTCCTCTGCTTGTTGTGGATGTAGCATTCATGCTATCGGCACCATCCTTGAGTACATGTTTCGCTTTAAGGTGGTATTTTCAACTCGATATGCACCGATAAGAATGTTTGTCGCTGCAATACCAACAAGTTACCTCAGATTTATCTAAAGTTCTGTTATGATAGGCAATTGGCTGTCTCTCATCTCAATCACAGACTGTGTAACAATGCGTGCGTCTTCCGGATTAAGCCTTAACCCGTAAGTGATTAATCTTCAGTCATATATGATAGCGCCATGTATTTATTTATTAATCACATGCGTTAACAGTCACTATGTTTCCATGCACTAAATAAGTCTGATTTCTGAAATAGTTAGGTTTTTTTTGTATTTTATAAATGATAATAAATGATAAATGGGTTATACTTGTATAGCGCTTTTACCTGTACCTTCAAGGTACTCAAAGCGCTTTGACAGTATTTCCACATTCACCCATTCACACACACATTCACACACTGATGGCGGGAGCTGCCATGCAAGGCGCTAACCAACACCCATCAGGAGCAAGGGTGAAGTGTCTTGCCCAAGGACACAACGGACGTGACTAGGATGGTAGAAGGTGGGGATTGAACCCCAGTAACCAGCAACCGTCCGATTGCTGGCACAGCCACTCTACCAACTTCACCACACCGTCACATCTACGTGTGAAGTCCAAGTGTCCATGCACTTTCTCTAATGCGATTTTTGGTCATACATGCTGGAGCCTATGCCAGCTGCACTTGGGCAGAAGGCAGGGTAGTAGTCGTACATTGATTAACATTAAAAAAACATTGGTGATAAATTAACCTCCATAGACATGTGCCTATGTTGTTGTTTTGTCATTTGTCCTTCTCTCATGGTCATTGCTTCTTTTTTCAGTTGTCGGTTCCTGGCCCTGCAGTTGACGCCAGTCATACCGGTGATTGGGGGAGTGCTCTTTCTCTTTGTGTTGGGAACACTGCTGAGAACCAGCTTCAGTGATCCAGGTGTGCTGCCCAGGGCCACTCCAGACGAAGCAGCTGATCTAGAAAGGCAAATAGGTAAGAAACCACTACCATTACGTTGCTATTAATGTTGACTATGATCAGAGTTGTTAGAGAAAAAGGGGCTACTTTTGGGTTGAATTGTTACTTAGGAAATTTTTGTTTAGATAAAAATGGAGAAGCTAATCTGATCACGTGAAGATGGTATTTACTTTTTCAAGACATGTCAATATTAATGACAATGCATGCTCAAGAGCACTTTTCTTGCATAACTAAAGTTATGCAAGAAATGAATGGCCAAACTTCTAATATCTCCCAAGGCATTGTTCCGTCAGACCAACAGTATGTAAGTGCATAACTTTGGTTTGTTCTCCAAATTTTGGGGCAAATTTAGAATTGATTTAGCCATTTGAGGGTTCAACTGTACATACAATACAGTGTTGTTGTATTTTGCCAAATTATTTATTTACATAAAGGGGTCATATTAAGCAAAACCCACTTGTCTCACCTGTTAGCACCTGTTTTTGAGACTCTGGGATTCCCATAAGTCACAAAATTTTAATTAAAACCAGCGGAGATGTTTATCAAAAAACTTTGCCTCGTTCCAAAATTGCACGTTCCAATTGTTACGTCAGCAAATATCTCTATATGTAGTATTTATTTCCCGGGTAAAGCCTGCGGGGGTCAGCCATTATTATTTTCCGTAGCGTGTTTCTTATCCAAAAGAAACTAGACAATGTAACGTAAAATGCTTTGTTTTTGGTGCTGGCCGGGTCTGAAAATACACTGTACCTCCCAGAATCCACTGCACAGCATAGGTTGGGGGACATGGAACGCTGTAAGCAGGAAGTGAAGTGTGTTTGTAAGATGAGAGAAATAGTTTTTTTGGACATTTCCTGAAAATGTATATTACAAGTCATTTACTGTAGGCCACAAGAAGGTGTGTTAAATGTAAATTAGAATCATAATATGACCCCTTTACTAAGGCGGGTCCTTGGCTTCCATTTGGTTATTTAGTTGTCCCCAACTGTGTTAAACAATTAAAAATCACAAGTTTGCAGTCCTACAACTTACATCAAAAGTCTTACCTGTTAGTACATTGGGTGCCTTTAGTTGGTGTAAAATAACAACATTGTGGAAAGCTTAGACTGCACCAAAAATGATTATTCAGTGATATTCTCAGCTCCACATTAAAAATGTATTTTTATTTGCTCTGTGAAGTGTCTGTTTCCTGTCCTTTAGCGAGGCCACCTAGGATCTCATTAAACAGAGACTGGGCTGATTTAATGCCATTACCAGACTTTTTAACATTTATAAATGTTCATGTTATTGCTGATTGAAGCTGCATTGTGCCTGTATAGTTAGAATTGACAGCTACCAAGTCAAACAAGTTTTTTCTGAGGAACATTGTAACAGTCATAGTAAAGTTGTATACAGGCAGCACGGTGGTAGAGGGGTTAGTGCGTCTGCCTCACAATACGAAGGTACTGGGTTCGATCCTGCGCACGGATCTTTCTGTGTGGAGTTTGCATGTTCTCCTCGTGACTGCGTGTGTTCCTTCCGGGTACTCCGGCTTCCTCCCACCTCCAAAGACATGCACCTGGGGATAGGTTGATTGGCAACACTAAATTGACCCTAGGGCTTTGCATGGCAGTTCCCGCCATCATTGTGTGAATGTGTATGTGTGAATGGGTGAATGTGAATATAGTGTCAAAGCGCTCTGAGTATCTTGAAGGTAGAGAAGCGCTATACAAGTATAACCCATTTACCATTTATCATAAATCAATACTCAAATTTGTGCGTCGCCCACAGGGTATCCGTGGGGTCTTAAAAAGTCTTAAAAAGTCTTTAATCCAACAATTTAAATGTAAGGCGTTAACATGTTTAAAATTCTCCTAATATCATAAAAGGTCTTAAATACGATTTTGAATCCTTTTACGTAACTTTGATTTAAAAAATGCATATTGTTTTTAAATGTTTTGACTTTTGAGGGGGAAGTGTTTGTAAACAAGTGAATGGAATGATAATGTAAAAGTAAAAATACGGGATAAGTCTGTCAAAAGATGCTGAAACACTTGCACAACTATACATGAATCAACTTAACCCCCCTAAAGGAGTGGTACAGTATGTGGCTAAAGTGGCGCCAATTGCCAAAGGAGATCGATATGAGATGTTTACTAGTGAAATCATACTATTACACACTGATTTCTCTGTTGTAGTATGTGTATTCATAGCAGTAAAATTTAAGAAAACATAATTCTCCTATATTTCTGTGATTTATTCTAATAATTTCAGGTCAGTGTCTCATACCTAATGTTTTTTTCAAGATTATACAGCAACTGACAGTTACAGCTGTAAATGTTGTCTGTTTAGTGTTTATGATGGGGTGAGGAAAGCAAGGATTATTTGCGAATGTCATGTCATGCTTAAATAAAAATGTGTCCTTGTTTATTACCAACATATTTTTAAAAAAGTCACAAAAACATGTAAAGTGTATTCATATGTACCAGATACAAAATTAGGTAAGCAAATTTGAATGTTATCTACATTATTCACATGCGAATTGGCCATTATCGCCTTCTTTCCTTTTAGAAAATCGCTCTGTCTTGCACTCTGTTTCTTTATAACTTTGTGCAGATACAGTAGTAGTACATTAGATGTTTTTTATCTGTTTGCTCAATTTTGACAGCTGCATAACAGTGCAAAAGTTAACCATTTAGCTTTAGCAGAGATGCTAACGGTCTCTTTCACAGATGATATATTGTCGTGTTTTCCTCTACCATTTCTGACATTCTGGTTGTTGTTGTAACATGAAAACACTTGATATCAAGCATACTGCAACTTTTGCAAGAAAAGCAGAGACCCTGTGCCCAAAACTAATGTAAAATAGCCAAACAATAGAAAAAGATGTGTTTATTACATTTTAACAGAAGTGTAACTAGAACCATGTTGCAACAGAAAGTAACCAGATATTAATTGTAAATTACCAAGTAGATTAATAATAGTTTTGACAAAAGAATACAACTGGGAATAATGCAATATGCTATGGTATCTGTCAGCAGCAAAATTAGAAGCCTTTCTAAATTGGCCCGAGTATGTAAATGTGAGTGTGAATGCTTGTCTGGCTGTGTTGACCCTGAGATGAGGTGGCGACTTGTCCAGGGTGTACTCTGCTCTCCGCCCAAATGCAGCTGGCAAGGCTCCAGCCCCCTCGCGATCCTGAAAGGGACAAGCTGTAAAAAATGGATGGATTGATCTAACTGGTTTCAAAATGGTTCTATTATAATTATTATATCCATCCATTTTCTACCGCTTGTCCCTTTTTGGGTCGCGGGGGGTGCTGGAGCCTATCTCAGCTGCATTCGGGCGGAAGGCAGGGTACACCCTGGACAAGTCGCCACCTCATCACAGGGCCAACACAGATAGACAGACAACATTCACACTCACATTCACACACTACGGACCATTTAGTGTTGCCAATCAACCTATCCCCAGGTGCATATCTTTGGAGGTGGTAGGAAGCCGGAGTACCCGGAGGGAACCCACGCAGTCACGGGGAGAACATGCAAACTCCACACAGAAAGATCCCGAGCCCGGCATTGAACTCAGGACTACTCAGGACCTTCGTATTGTGAGGCACATGCACTAACCCCAGTTCCACCGTGCTGCCTGTATAAAACTTTACTATGACTGTTACAATGTTCCTCAGAAAAAACTTGTTTGAATTATTATACCAAATAGTATACTGAGATATTGGTATTAGGTAACACCGCCCGAGTATCAATCAATCAATCAATCAATGTTTATTTATATAGCCCTAAATCACAAGTGTCTCAAAGGGCTGTACAAGCCACAACGACATCCTCGGTACAGAGCCCACATACGGGCAAGGAAAAACTCACCCCAGTGGGACGTCGGTGAATGACTATGAGAAACCTTGGAGAGGACCGCATATGTGGGTAACCCCCCCCCTCTAGGGGAGACCGAAAGCAACGGATGTCGAGTGGGTCTGACATAACATTGTGAAAGTCCAGTCCACAGTGGATCCAACACATCAGCGGGAGTCCAGTCCACAGCGGGGCCAACAGGAAACCATCCCGAGCGGAGACGGGTCAGCAGCGCAGAGATGTCCCCAACCGATGCACAGGCTAGTGGTCCACCCGGGGTCCCGGCTCTGGACAGCCAGCACTTCATCCATGGCCACCGGACCTATGCAACTCCCCCTCGCAAGGGACAGGGGAGAAGAGGAGAGAAGAAAAGAAACGGCAGATCAACTGGTCTAAAAAAGGGGGGGTCTATTTAAAGGCTAGATTATACAAATGAGTTTTAAGATGGGACTTAAATGCTTCTACTGAGGTAGCATCTCTAACCGTTACCGGGAGGGCATTCCAGAGTACTGGAGCCCGAATAGAAAACGCTCTATAGCCCGCAGACTTTTTTTTGGCTCTGGGAATCACTAATAAGCCGGAGTTCTTTGAACGCAGATTTCTTGTCGGGACATATGGTACAATACAATCGGCGAGATAGGCTGGAGCTAAACCGTGTAATATTTTATACGTAAGTAGTAAAACCTTAAAGTCGCATCTTAAGTGCACAGGAAGCCAGTGCAAGTGAGCCAGTATAGGCGTAATATGATCAAACTTTCTTGTTTTTGTCAAAAGCCTTGCAGCCGCATTTTGTACCAACTGTAATCTTTTAATGCTAGACATAGGGAGGCCCGAAAATAATACGTTACAGTAATCGAGACGAGACGTAACGAACGCATGAATAATGATCTCAGCGTCGCTAGTGGACAAGATGGAACGAATTTTAGCGATATTACGGAGATGAAAGAAGGCCGTTTTAGTAACACTCTTAATGTGTGACTCAAACGAGAGAGTTGGGTCGAAGATAATACCCAGATTCTTTACCGAGTCTCCTTGTTTAATTGTTTGGTTGTCAAATGTTAAGGTGGTATTATTAAATAGATGTTGGTGTCTAGCAGGACCGATAATCAGCATTTCCGTTTTCTTAGCGTTGAGTTGCAAAAAGTTAGCGGACATCCATTGTTTAATTTCATTAAGACACGCCTCCAGCTGACTACAGTCCGGCGTGTTGGTCAGCTTTAGGGGCATGTAGAGTTGAGTGTCATCAGCATAACAGTGAAAGCTAACACCGTACTTGCGTATGATGTCACCCAGCGGCAGCATGTAAATACTAAAGAGTGCAGGGCCAAGAACCGAACCCTGGGGAACTCCGCACGTTACCTTGACATAGTCCGAGGTCACATTGTTATGGGAGACGCACTGCATCCTGTCAGTAAGATAAGAGTTAAACCAAGACAAGGCTAAGTCTGACATACCAATACGTGTTTTGATACGCTCTAATAAAATATTATGATCGACGGTATCGAAAGCGGCGCTAAGATCAAGAAGCAGCAACATAGATGACGCATCAGAATCCATCGTTAGCAATAGATCATTAGTCATTTTTGCGAGGGCTGTCTCCGTAGAGTGATTTGCCCTGAAACCGGATTGAAAAGGTTCACAGAGATTGTTAGTCACTAAGTGTTCATTTAGCTGCTGTGCAACAGTTTTTTCGAGAATTTTGGAAATAAACGGAAGGTGGGAGACCGGTCGGTAGTTTACCATGAGGTCAGGATCGAGGTTAGGTCTTTTGAGCAGAGGATGAATAACCGCTTTTTTGAATGCTAGGGGAACAGTGCCGGAGGAAAGTGATAAGTTTATAATATTTAACACTGATGGACCTAATAATACAAACAGTTCCTTGATAAGTTTCCCAGGAAGTGGGTCAAGTAAACATGTTGTTTGTTTTATCCCACTTACACGCTGTAATAATTCCTCTAATGTTATTTCATCAAAAATAGAGAGACTATTTTGGAGGGCAGTGTCCGTCGTATATACAGTCGTATTTGTGTTAATAGAGCCCAGTTGTAGCTGGGATGCGTTGTCTTTAATCTCCTTTCTAATGAGTTCAATTTTCTTATTAAAGAAATTCATAAAATCATCTGCCGAGTGGGTGGAGCTACTGGGAGGCGTCCCTTGTTGGGTTAGCGATGCTACTGTACTAAACAGAAATTTAGGATCGTTTTTGTTGAGGCGGATGAGATTTGAGTAGTATTTAGTTTTAGCTAAGGTAAGCATGCGTTTATAAGTTATTAAACTATCACTCCATGCTTGATGGAAAACCTCAAGTTTAGTCGCGCGCCATTTGCGTTCCAGTTTTCTACATGATAATTTCTGAGCTCTAATTTCTTCTGTAAACCATGGGGTGCGCCTTTTAGGGGCCCTTTTTTGCTTTAGCGGTGCTATACTATCAATAATTTCGCGCAAGGCATCGTCAAAGTTGTTAGTGAGTTTATCAATAGAGCCGACATAATTTGGGAATGGTGCTATTACCGAAGGCAGTAGGTCAGCAAGAGTCATCGTTGTGGCAGCATTAATGTTGCGGCCGCTATAGCAGTTATTATTATTATTAGCTTGTTGACAAAGACAAGTTGTCAAAACTTCAAATTTTATAAGGTAATGATCGGACATTACTTTAGTATATGGAAGTATCATAACTTTGGAGGTGGTAAGTGCCCTCATTACAAAGATGAAAACAAGGAAGATGTTGGTGGGGTGACATGATGCTCAGGTGTTTACTGTTGTAACATCAGTTTTTTTCAGTGCTTTGGCATCAAACAAATGTTAACTTAATTAAAATGGGTTTTTAATAGATGGTATTTATTGACCTTTAACCAGCAGGTCATTACAGTTTTACTGTTGTTGTGATTATTGTTGTGCATTATGTTCTTTTTATTATTTACGACATCACCCATATTAGTTTGCATTTCTGCAGTCATTGTACAATGGTATTTCTTTGTCCGTATAAATAACCTGATGCAATGTTTATGGTTGAACGTCCAGCAACATGTGTTATTGCATCACACCGGAAAAGTTACAGAGCCACTTTGCATTTCAACTTCCGTCCCGTTTTCCTCTAGCTCTGTTGTCCAGTGTGCAGCTGGTGCAAGTGTTGGCGTGGCAGATTTACATGCGAGACATCTGTTAGCGCTTATCTCGATCATCTACTGTACCTTCATTCCAAGCCCCAACACCAATCAGCCACAGCGTGATTTGCAAGGAAAACACTTTCTGCCCCTCTCTCTTTGCTTATTTTTCTCGTCTTGGTGATTGGACAGAATTATTTTGACATTAAAAATAACAATAATGTTAACATAATTATTATTATGTGCAAATAGCAAATGCCATCAGGTTGGGGTATGAAATGTGCCTGCATACTCCTCCGAAAGTAGGTAGGTAGTATTATCTATCCTGTCATCTTGAAAAGAAAACTGCTGAATGGTCTGGCCACCAGTAAGCAAGGACATTAGTGTTCGCCATAAGTCTCATTAATGTATTATGATGTTGTCAAGTCAGCTCTACAGAGTTCAAGTCCAACACCCCTATTATTGATTTGCTTGCAAAAAACAGTAGAGCTAATAGCTGAACATTTGGCAAATGGCAGACAACAAATACCAGGACTGGCTATCATATTACAGGGAACAAGACAATACCATAACGTCACATTGTTACCGTCACTGTGTGAATTGGGCCTAATATAAAAATTCACTTTGACACTACAATTTGGAAACGACACCCACGAGACTTTGAAGTGAGTACAAAGCAAAGTCTGTTCAAACACACAAAATGCTAGTCTCATGGCATTCAATCGATCTCAACTGGACTGTTTGGTTTGTCTTAGAAGACGTTTCGCCTCTCATCCGAGTAGGCTTCATCAGTTCATGCTCATAATCTTAGATTGGTCAGATCTAGTATAGCGGCTGATGCCAATACCTAAGTAGGCTTCATCAGTTCATGCTCATAGACTTAGATTGGTCAGATCTAGTCTTTGAGTTTGATTGGTCAGATCTAGTCTGGCGGCTGAGATTACAATGACCTGGATGAATGAGAACAGTCGTAGACACAAAATGCTTGTGTTTTATCAAACGAAGTGTGCACTATGTAAATGAATGTTAGGTGCATTGATTTTACAATAACACCAATTAGGTCATAGGTAAAGTAAGTCAGTAAGGGGGCTCCAGTTGAGCAATACTCTATTGGCCTACATTAATTCTGCATGGTCTAAATGGAAATGAAGAATATTGCTCCTGTGCAACACTTAATATAACATCTCAAAGGCTGGTTTAGTAATCCACTTGTGTTCTGTGTAGGCCTGGGCCAATAACACATTTTGCTAGACAATATATTGCCCCACAAATTATTGCTGATAAACGACTTCATTGTGAGCATTATTTTTTTTTATACCAAATTAAGCACTAATGTAATCATAATAGATAATTATAATGCAAGTAAACATTTAAAAATATGTACACTTCTCATTACTGTAGAATTGTTTACCATTGATGTACTGTCTTTGGAAGGTAAATAACTTTTGGATGTAAGTAAACAAACAAAAAAATTCAATGGACTCTCAAATCTAAAAGCAAAAATGTAATTTAAATAAATATGGAACACCTTAAAGGGGACGGCGTTGGGAGAGTGGCCGTGCAAACAACCTGAGGGTTCCTGGTTCGATCCCAAGCTTCTACCAACCTAGACACTTCACCCTTGCTCCTGATGGGTCGTGGTTAGCGCCTTGCATGGCAGCTCCCGCCATTAGTGTGTGAATGGGTGAATGTGGAAATAGTGTGAAAGCGCTTTGAGTACCTTGAAGGTAGAAAAGCGCTATACAAGTATAACCCATTTACCTTTTAAAGTGCATTTATTTTCCTATTTGGAAAAACTATGTCAGGTGTTTTTTGTTCTCATTACAGCAGTCTCGCTCGTTGCCCGTGTTGATGGGCTCATATTGCCCATCGGTTTGAAGCTGAAATATTCCTACAACGGGACCTTTGGCTATGTAATCATATTTGTTCCTCTTAATTTTTTATTACTTTTCAGAACGTCTTACTAGCAAGTTGCGAGTAGGGAAGCGATATCCGTGAATCCTGTGTTTGTAAGCTAGCGGTTCAGGGGCCGTACTTATCAAGCTTCTTAGAGTGCCATTTTACACTTAAGTCCTGAGAATTTGCGAAATTTAGTCCTACTCTCAAACTTAAGAATAAAAGCTTTTTATCAACGTTCTTAAGTGTAAGAATCACTCCTACTCTCCACGATATTTAAGAGACCTTCAGAGGTGTCTTAAGTGGTTAGGAGTTGCCAGCAGGGGATGGCACTGAGGCGAGAGAGACGTGCGCGAACGTTCAGGGAACGGAACAATGTTTTGTTTTGTTTTTGATGACGAGCAGCTGATCAAACGGTATCGTTTAGACAGAGCGGATATTATTTTTGTCACAGATTTAATACTTTTCCATTCCTTGTTGATTTCTGCATGTGTCTGCAGTGGGCTAGTATATATAGAGCCACCCACACCAGTTTCAAATTAGTTGCCTAATTAATGAATTGGAAATACATTTTATGACAGTAGCGTATGTGTGTGGCCGTGAGGTGAGTGACGTCAGTGAGTGTGTGGGCGATAGAAGAGAGGGAGCGGTAGCGTGAGTGCCGGCAGGGACTAGTTTGTTTTGTATTATTTTGTAGTTTATTGTCAAAATATACACTCCCATTGTCCACTTAATTATTTCCAAGATATTTATTTATTCTTAGACAACGGATTCCCTTCCGTGATTGGTCATTTCTATGGACACAGAAATGACGTCACCTAAAATTCCGTTTACGGCACATAGTAATGTCGTAATTCAGCTCTGAGTGTGACACTTAAGATTCAGTCCTACACTTCGCTGAAAGTGTGAGTAAGACGCTTGATAACTAACTTTTAAGTGCAGCTTTCAGCGAAGAATTTATTTACTCTTAAGTCAACTCTTAGCAGACTTCTTAGGAGTAATTCTAAGAAGTTTGATAAGTACGGCCCCAGATCTCCACCCACCAAGACTAAGATTGTGAATGACTAAAAAGAGGGCTCATTGCATTCAGTTAATTATATTGTCAAATAAACCCGCTCAGGTGCTGAGAGTGATGCACAGAGTGATACATCTTCATTCCTGTTTGAAGTGAGAGACTAAGAAAACAAACGTTCATGGACATTTAAATTTATCGATGCCAGCAAAAGTATCAATTTTCATCTATTGTTCGATTAATTGGCCCAGTCCTACTTCTTTGTAATTGTGGTAGGGCTACTATCAAAGTTATATGACAACGGCATGTATATCAAATACACTGACACATGCAGCTCTCATATTATTGCAATATTGCAAGATTCTGTTGAAACTGCAAAGAGAAGCAATGACTTTGGTCATGGCTTTGCTTAATAATTGATGATGCCTATATGAGAAATTAATGTAAAGCTGCACCAAGAAAAATTCCTAGTTTGTGAACCCGTTCTCAAACAATGGCAATAAAAACGATTACGATTCTGATTCTGATTCTGATTCTGATTCTGATGTCACTGTCGTCAAATGACACAATACATAGTTGGAAGCTTTCATTGGCTTAGGTTTTAATTACAATGCAAATGCACCACATGTAAAGAAAGACAAGTGATGTGTCACATAAAGTTTTTATTTTTATTTTTTATTGTTCGATCTAATATCAATGCATGTTGACTTGACCGGCCCAAATGCAGAAAACTAAACTGGCTAGCATCCTCTTTGCGACTACTCGGTTAATCCAAAAGGCTCTCAAAGGCATTAATCAGACTGAATGACGGCGAGAGCTTCCTGCTTCCTTCCTTCCCTTTATCTAATATGGGTCAAGCTAGCTGCTGAATGCCAAGACAGTAACCTTGCCAGAAGAAGAAATAGGTTTCTGATGGCTTGCCACTTAATGTTCAGATAATTGGAGAAAGGATCGGAAACTTCAATCGAGAATGCAGTAATAATGTTGACTGTTCAGTTTTGCTGTTTAATATTATAAATCACCACCAAGACCAAATAATATTTTGTTTATATTAAATTATACTTTCTTTTGACGATTTTAAAACATTCTCTGGGGCACCAGATACCAAAGTCTTGAACATAAAAAAAAGCTTCTAATCCCCCTTTCAGAGACACTGCAGCACACTTGTTGACTCGTTATATGTTGAATGTCAGCTTTTAGCATTAAAATGACACTGAGATCAATATGAAACAGCATTCAGAGCTTATGAATTGGTGTAATAAATCAATAGATCTTTAAAATTTGGCCGAAGGTTCATGCCAATTAGGGACACACACAATATGGCAAATAAGAGTAAATTCATTATTTGATGTAAAATATAATTTGGTGCAGTTCGCTGTTTGAATTTGCAGCCATCTCTTGTTTTAGATAATGCATCCAGAAAGTATTCACAGCGCTTCACTTTTTCCACAATTTGTTATGTTACAGCCATATTCCAAAATTGAATAAATACATTTTGTCCTCAACATTCTGCAGACAATACCCCATAACGACAATGTGAAAAGTTTTGTTTTAAATTATTTCAAATGTATTACTAATAAAATAATATAAAATAAAATATCCAGGATGTCTCTGTACATTGCTTCATGAATGTTAGTCTAGTCAGGGAGGTGACTAAAAACCCAATGGTCCCTCTGTCAGAAATACAGAATTTCTCTGTGGAGAGAAGAGAACCTTCCAGAAGCATAGGGGTGACAGCATCATGCTGACAGGATGATTTTCAGCGGCAGGAACTGGGAGACTAGTCAGGATAGAGGGAAAGATGAATGCAGCAATGTTCAGAGACATCCTGGATCATGTTCTGTCTCCCTGTTATGTTTGTCTGATCTTGAATGGGATTGTGCTAAAAATCTTAATTTCCCCTTGGGGATTATTAAAGTATTTCTGATTCTGATTCTGATAAAAAACAACATTTCCCATCCAACCTGATGGAGCTTGAGAGGTGCTGCAAAGAAGATTGGGCGAAACTGCCCAAAGATGACTGTGCCAAGCTTGTGGCATTGTATTCAAAACGACTTGATGCTGTAATTGCTGCCAAAGTTGTATCAACAAAGTATTGAGCAAAGGCTGTAAATCAGGGGTCTCAGACACGCGGCCTACGGGCCAACTGCGGCCCGCGAGACGTTATTTTGCGGCCCCCACCTTAATATGAAAGTTTAATGTTAGTGCGGCCCGCGAGCATACTTGCCAACCCTCCAGGTTTTCCCGGGAGACTCCCGAATATCAGTGCCCCTCCCATAAATCTCCCGGGGCAACCATTCTCCCCAATTTCTCCCAGACAATATTATTATGGGCGTGCCGTGATGGCACTGCCTCTAGTGTCCTCTACAACCTGTCGTCGCGTCAGCTTTCTCACCATATAACAGCGTGCCGACCCAGTCACATAATATATGCGGCTTCTGCAGACACATGTTACACAGCTCGAAAGATGGGCCAACTCTTTCGTTGTGCGACACATTTATTTTTCAGGATCAAGCTGCAAAACAATTGACACTGCGTTACAACTGGAGCTTGATGCATAAGCTTCTATTCATATCACGTACTGGCAGACTTCTTCTACAAAATACAATGTCTGGAGTTGAACAATTTTACAAATATTCCAAAAATATATTTATGTATACACATACACATACATATATATACACAAAAACCCTTTTTACTATTTCTATCTACCTTAGAATCATGCTCTTAATCACTGTTTAATAATATATGTATTGTATTTATATGTATTCATTATATGTATTTATTGTATTTATTTGTGTCATCTTATCATTACTTGTACCTAATCTACTGTCCTATGTGCGACTGTAAATCTACTGCCTTAGCACACACTAACTGTAATTTAGCTTTGACACACCTATCTGGTGTGCTTATGATCAATACAACACTCAAAAGTTTGTGTGTGTGTGTGTGTGTGTGTGTGTGTGTACATTTGTATGTATGTATGGTGGAATCTGTGTGTATGTATGTAGGTACATGTGTGTGTGTCGCTGCCCCGGTGTGCATTGCTGATCGCGGCACCAGGCCTGCAGAGATGCCATGGCATGCCGGCTGTGGGTGCGGGGCTGGGCCCTTATGGCTTTTTGCCGGATGGGGTGCCTGGTGGGTGGTGGGCGGGGGGGCCTGGACGTGCGGGTATGGCTGCGGGGTTTGGTGGCGCTGGACACTGTTGGCAACCAGGCCTCATGTTTATTTTTATTTTATTTTATTTAAAGGGTTTATTTTATTTTATTTATTATTTTTATTTTTATTTTTTATATTTTTTGTTTTTGTTTTTGTTTTGTTTTGGTGTATGTATGTGTGTGTATATGTGTGCATATGTATATGTATGTAGGTGTATATATGTGTGTGTGTGTGTGTATGTGTATATGCATGCATGTGTGTATGTGTATGTATGTGTATATACATATATGTATGTATATGTGTATGTGTGTATGTATGTGTGTATGTATGTGTAGGTGTGTGTATGGGTGTGGATGTCCGGTGGATCGATTGGCCTGTATGTGGATGAGTTGGGGTAGGTGGGTTGGCGGCCTCTGTGGTAGCTGGGGGTGTGCGTTGTTGTGGTTTACGGGGTAGGTCGCTTTTTTTTGTTTCAGGTTTCGGCGGCCGCGGGTGTTTGTACTGCGGACGGGCGGTGGTGGTGATGGTTGCTGTGGTACTGCCGGCGGTTGGCGTCGCTGTGTTGGGTTGGAGTGGTTGGGGGACTGTGGCTGGTATCTGTGCGCTTGTGGGGTTGTGGGGGCTGGCTGACGTTGGCTTGACGGCTGGTTTGGGGGCTGGCGTGCGGACGGGGTGCATTGACTTCTTCCCCAGTTGGGGGGCACCATCCCCTGGCCGGAACTCGTATGGGTGCGTTGCTGTGTGGATGGCCGGGATGCGGTGTTTGCATTGGGCATGGGGCTGTGCAGTTTTTCTGCGTTTGGTTGCTGGTATGGGCTCTGCGGGGTTGGGTTGGGGCGGGCGGGGGCTGGCTTTGTTTGGCGGGGGGTGGGCTCGCGTGACGTCACGCTAAAGTGGTCTGGTGTGGGTCACGGGCCGTGGGGGGGGGCGGCTTCCTGGCCGTAGTTCCTGGTTGTCGGCCGCATGGACTGGGGGGGGATGTCCGGGCCCTCTACTCCTCCTACTTATAGCACACACAGTCACACAAATACAGGACTTTGGGGGATTGTCCTGCAGGGAGGCATGGCGGGGGGTTGAGGATGCCTCCTATGGGGCTCCGGTCCTCCTGTCTTGTCCCCTGCTCGGCCATCCCTCAATCTTAGCTGCATATTAGACACTTAGGATTTGGAGGGCTCGGCTTGGTTGGGACCCACCAAGACCTTGATGTCCCCCAATTTTAATCGCATTATTAGTTCCCACAAGCATACATATCTCACTCACGCTACAGTACACGCATCAATAGGGACTGGAGGTCGGCTGTAATGGCTGACCTCCTAATTTTAACTACACAGTAGACACTCTGGGGGCCTTGTACACATGCATGTGGGGGGGTTGGGGTTCGGCGCACCCCTCATTGCCTCGTCGGCCGGCGCGGATTCCGGGGACTGCGTTCTGGTGGCCTGCCAGGCTTTTATTAATTTATTATTATTATTATTATTATTATTTTATTTTTTTTAATGTGTATATATGTGTATGTATATATATATATATATATATATATATATGTGTATGTGTGTATGTATGTGTATGTGTATGTATATATGTATATATATATATATATTTATTTATTTTATTTTATTTTTTTATTTTGTGTGTGGCGTCGCGCGGGTCTCGCTTCCTGTTGGGTGGGGTCCGTGCCCGTGTGGCCCGACCTTGCGCTGTGGGGTCTCTGTTGGCGACCTGATGTGGTGGCGGCGCGGCGCCCGTGTCTGGTCTGGATACTGTGTCTCGGTTGTTTGGGCGGTGGTGTGTTTGTGCGGGTTTGGGTTGGGGTGGTGGGGTCTTTTGGCGGGGGGGGGGGGTGTTGGTGTCTCTTGTTTGCGTGTTGGCGTTTGGGCTTGCTGGCGGGCTGGCGCTGGCTGGTATCTGTGATCCTGTTGGCGTGTGGTTGCCGGTCGCGGTTTATTTTTTGATCGCTTTGATTTGATTGGGTGGTGCTGGCTGTCTGTGGGTGTTGTGGCTGCTGTTTCTGCTGCCGTTTGTTTGTGGTGTGGGCGCCCGTGGCTGCTGGGTCTGGTGCAGGGGGGTGGCTGATGTTGTGACTGGTGGCAGCGCGCGCGCGTGGTGGTTGTCGGGGCTGACAAACTGTGTATATGTATGTGTATGTGTGTGTGTGTATGTATGTATGTATGTATGTATGTATGTATATATATGTGTATGTGTATGCATGTGTATGTGTGTGTATGTGTACATGTGTATGTTTATGTGTATGTATATATATATGTATGTATATTTCTGGGGGTACGTTCTGGGCCTGCCTGTCGGGTGGGGGTCGGCGCCTCAGGCTACTGCATCCGGACTGCGTGTCTGGAGCTCCTGGGTCCCGCCGTCCATCCCTTCCGGGTGGCCGTCTTGGTTGGGGCCTGCTGGGTCTGGTCCCTGCGTCTACTGTGGTGGCTTGGTGCTGCAGGGTATTCCGAGGTGCTGCGAGTCAGCCAGTTGTTGGGGTAGCGACCTTGTGTGTCAGCATGTCTGTGATCTTCTTTTAATTCTTTTTTTATTTATTTATTTATTTATTTATTTTTATAAATAGATTTAATTATTTATTTATTTATTTTTCCCCCCCTTTTTAAAAAAAAAATATTTTATTAATATTATTATTATTATTATTATTATGTATTTATTTATTTTATTTATTTATTCCCCTACCTCGCGGGGGGGGGGACTCGGCGGGGCGGTTGCTGGTTGTTCCATCTCCATCGTTGGGGTCCCTGCGGGTGGGGTGGGTGGTTCCTGTGGCCCCGTGCTGGGTGGTCCTGTGGCGGCCGGCTTGGGTGGGGTGGCCGTGGGCTGGCCTCGCCGCGCTCTCCGGGGGTGGGGGGGGGGCTCGTGGGGGCCCTGTTGCCGGTGGGGCGGGGGCGGTCTTCCCGTCCGGTTGCGGGGGGTCTCCGGGCCCCTCGGGCGGGGCGTCCCGCCTTTCTGTCCGTGTGGGGTGTGGTCTCTCGCTGGCTTGGGGTCTGGCTTCCCCCTGTTTTTCTCGTGCCTTGTCCTCTGCCGGGTGCGTCTGTCTGCGGCCTGCTGCTGGCCCTTGTGGGCGGCACGGTGGGCCAGGCTCTGGGGTTCCTGTCGCTGTCCGTCTTGGCTGCGTGGGGGCGGTGGCCCCTGGTTCCCTGGGCACCACACCTACTGTTTGTGAGATGGGTTCTCGGGGAGGCTGGGGCCGTACTCTGGCTCCCGCACACACTGGGAGTCAAATGTATTGTACATGCAAATTCACATATACTCACACACATACATACAGACATACATAGGTACCTACGCTCCCACATACATATACAAATAAATACAGTACATATTTACACACTCAAAGTTCGTACTTCCACACGCACATTCATTATACAAACATACTGTATACACATACTGTACATATACATTCACTGTAAAAACATACATATACACATACTGTACATATACATTCACTGTACAAACACACACATACTACACATACATTCACTGTACAAACACACACATACATATACTGTACATATACATTCACTGTACAAACACACATTTACACATACTGTACATATACATTCACTGTTCAAACACACATACTGTATACACATACTGTACATATACATTCGCTGTACACACATATACACATACTGTACATATACATTCACTGTACAAGCACACATACACATACTGTACATATACAAGTACATATGCACACATACACTCATGCACATAATCACGTTTCATCAAACATATATTAACGTTGTTGCCCTAGGGTAAACTGGGTATAACACATGGCACACTGACAAAGCTTAACCTATTGTTACTATAACAATCTACAAGGTTAAGGTTGCTTCTCTTTCTTCCCCTCCATTTTTCTGCATTCTTTCGTATCTCAAGTTATCATTACGTATATGTATTGTTGCATTTGAACAATTGTATTGTTGATAATAAAGGTAAAGTACTGGTATTGTTTATTATCAATAGCACTATTTCTATTGGTATTCATATTGCTCCATTTTTAGTGTAATAATGCTCATTGTCATTTCTGTATTTTTTTTTTTTTTTTTTTTTTTTTTTTTTTTTTTAATTTTCGCTAACTGCTTATTTGCTATTACTTTTACCATCATATTTGTACATGTCGTATTTGCTGATGTTGCTCTGTTGTTGTTGTGTTTGCTGTTGTTGTTTTTGTCTCTCTGTCTAATCCCCCTCTTGTCCCCACAATTCCCCCCTCTGTCTTCCTTTTTCTCTCTTTCTATCCCCTCCTGCTCCGGCCCGGCTGCACCAAATGATAATATAAATACATTTAATAAAGTCAAAATACAAGTAAGGCAACAAAAGAAGAATCCTACACTTCTCTTTTGTAAAGTAAATCTGAACAGCCGATATGGGCATCTACATCTGCTATATGATTTGCCCGAGAAGCTGGGCAGGACATTATAAAAAAAAAAAAAAAAAAAAAAAAAAAAAAAAAAAGTTTGTTTAGCATGTCCTTGTAACATAAATGGCATTTAACATTTTATTTTCAAGTATCTCTGAGGAGTTATGTTGTGAACTTACTCTTAAACTAAAGCTAACTGTATTTTGCTTCGTCACCGTGGTTACCCTCGGACCAACGTCCGCCATCTTAGAAAATACCCTGAATGTGACTCGAATTTAACTCATAACATTCACAAAACAGACATTAGCTTAACATTGCTTACTCTAAAAGGTACAGAATAAATTCTACTACTGCTTGTATGTGTTATATGCAAACAAGCTTACCTGCAAAACAATTGACACTGCGTTACAACTGGAGCTTGATGCATATGCTTCTTTTCATATCACGTACTGGCAGACTTCTTCTACGGCACCAGATACTGATACCAACGGCACCAAGCACCCTCTGCTGGTGTAACTAAATATCGCA
This sequence comes from Entelurus aequoreus, assembly GCF_033978785.1. Classification (NCBI taxonomy): domain Eukaryota; kingdom Metazoa; phylum Chordata; class Actinopteri; order Syngnathiformes; family Syngnathidae; genus Entelurus; species Entelurus aequoreus. Next base: position 46,181,552 of record NC_084733.1, on the reverse strand, counting down.
TGCTGCATAGAAATACATAGAAAACCTTGACATCACAAAACATTAGTCTATAAACAGTATTTAAATCAAGTTTTCTGACCTTAAAGAGTTTTTAATGGGGGGGGGCAACTATTTTAGTCAAATTAAATCACTTAGTGCCACACACACGTAAGTGACTGCAAGACATACTTGGTCAACAGCCATACAGGTCACACTGAGGGTGGCCGTATTAACAATTTAACATTGTTACAAATATGCGCCACACTGTGACCCCACACCAAACAATAATGACAAACACATTTCGGGAGAACATCCGCACCGTAACACAACATAAACACAACAGAACAAATACCCAGAATTCTTTGCAGCCCTAACTCTTCCGGGCTAGAATATACCAGAGGTGGGACCAAGTCATTGTTTTGCAAGTCACAAGTAAGTCTCAAGTCTTTGCCCTCAAGTCTCGAGTCAAGTCCCGAGTCAAGACAGGCAAGTCCCGAGTCAAGTCCAAAGTCAAGACTGGAAAGTCTCAAGTCAAGTCCCAAGTCCTGCATTTTGAGTTTCGAGTCCTTTCAAGTCCTTTTAACCACAGACTAATATATTTACACAGATTGTGTATGCTTTTAAAACGCTGTATTTATTTATTAAAACAAGTGCATTTGAAATTGCAGGAAAAAAATAGTGCTGACTTTGCACTTCATAATAGCACTATTAACCAGTCATTTTAAACATTTAACTCATTCCTTTACAGAATAAACACATTTGAAAAAACAAGTGCACATGTACTTATTTGCACAAAAGTGTTAACCTTGTATTTCCATGGCATATTGCATTGTAACTAGTTCCACAGCAGTTTCTATCCTGTTCTTACCTTATCTCATTGATCTCATCTCATACTGAATGTGTGTTTATGTGTGCGTACACATGAAAAACACAACAAATACATGAACATAACAATGAACAATGAGTTGTACTTTTTAGATGTCAGGGCCCTATGCAATATGTACACATATTCTTAATATAGTATATATTTTAGCTGACCTTTATTTGACTATGTTTGTCTTTTTGTAGGTGGCTAAAATATGCGGTGCTACTGACCGCTGTCTAACGTTACGTTACTGTGTGTGATACATTCACTAACGTAACGTTATGTCTAGGTACCTCATGCAACCCTGCTTAAAAAAAATCACTTGACAAAAACTATGAATAAGGTAGCGAACTGCAGTGGACGCAACTGATTGCCGTGTTTGCAATGACGTTATAACCATAGACATCTTATAAGTAGACGCAGCATTGGTTGCTGTGACGCGAGCAATTCGACCGCCATCTTGAAGTGGTGATGAGGAGCCAGCGAGCAGCCTAAACTGACAGTTGACAGGTAGAAAACAAAGATGCCGGGCCGGTGTTCAGCGTTTTCCTGCTCAAATGAGCGGACTGTTGAAAATAGGAATCGGGGGATTACTTTTCACAAGTAAGATTTAACATTAAAGGCCTACTGAAATGAATTTTTTTTATTTAAACGGGAATAGCAGATCCATTCTATGTGTCATACTTGATCATTTCGCGATATTGCCATATTTTTGCTGAAAGGATCTAGTAGAGAAAATTAAAGATAAAGTTCGCAACTTTTGCTCGCTGATAAAAAAAAGCCTAAGCCTGTACCGGAAGTAGCGTGACGTCACAGGAGGTAATATTCCTCACAATTCCCCTTTGTTTACAATGGAGCGAGAGAGATTCGGAGCGACAAAGCGACGATTACCCCATTAATTTGAGCAAGGATGAAAGATTCGTGGATGAGGAACGTTAGAGTGAAGAACTAGAGGCAGTGCAGGACGTATCTTTTTTCGCTCTGACCGTAACTTAGGTACAAGCTGGCTCATTGGATTCCACACTCTCTCCTTTTTCTATTGTGGATCACGGATTTGTATTTTAAACCACCTCGGATACTATATCCTCTTGAAAATGAGAGTCGAGCACGCCAAATGGACATTCACAGTGACTTTTATCTCCACGACAATACATCGTGACACACTTAGCTACTGAGCTAACGTGATACCATCGTTCTCAAATGCAGATAGAAACAAAATACATAAATCCCTGACTGGAAGGATAGACAGAAGATCAACAATACTATTAAACCATGGACATGTAACTACACGGTTAATAATTCTCAGCCTGGCAAAGCTTAACAATGCTTTTGCTAACGACGCTGAAGCTAACTTAGCAACTTAGCAACCGGACCTCAAAGAGCTATGATAAAAACATTAGCGCTCCACCTACGCCAGCCAGCCCTCATCTGCTCGTCAACACCCGTGCTCACCTGCGTTCAAGCGATCGACGGCGCGACGAAGGACTTCACCCGATCATCCGTGGGGTGGGCGGCTAGCATCGGCTAGGCGTCTGCTATCCAAGTAAGTAGTCCTTGTTGTGTTGCTACAGCCAGCCACTAATACACCGATCCCACCTACAACGTTCTTCTTTGTAGCCTCCATTGTTCATTAAACAAATTGCAAAAGATTCACCAACACAGATGTCCAGAATACTGTGGAATTATGAAATGAAAACAGAGCTTTTTGTATAGGATTCTACGGGCTCCGAATACTTCCCTTGCCCTCGTGACATCACACGCATACGTCATATCCAAAGGAGTTTTTCAACCGGAAGTTTAGCGGGAAATTAAAAATTGCACTGTATAAGTTATGCCGTATTGGCATGTGTTGCAATGTTAAGATTTCATCATTGATATATAAACTATCAGACTGCGTGGTCGGTAGTAGTGGGTTTCAGTAGACCTTTAACGTACTATTGTTTGTATTTTGTGAAAAGAATATTACCACAGAGTTGAGAAGGAGCAAAGATCTTCAATATTTGTATGTGAAAATCACAAAGAAATCTTCTGGGGGGGATGACGCCCCTACAGGGGTTTGGTTTACAAACTTTCAGCCCCACCTAAAACAAAATTCACCAGCCGCCACTGATTATGATGTGTTCTCATTTTAGGCAAAGTATAAGACAATACTTTCTTAACAGTATTATTGTAACCATTAACATTGTAACATTGTTGGGTAAGACAGAATTTGGATTTATTCTGAATCCAGTGAAACAAATTGGTGGTTTTAGCTGATATAAAGACTTTTAGGTGTTTATATATGTTTATGTTTAAGTATTTGGCAGACGCTTTTATCCAAAGTGACATACATAAAAAATACATATAAAACAATCACTGTAAACATGATCATTTAAGGGAAGAATGTAATACAAAATATCAATACAAAGTGTCAAGACAGAATCAACTCTCTGCTGCTGCAGCAACAGAGATACAGTCTATAGGTCCCTAAGATATATAGATATCTAATGTATTCATACATTGTTTATGTAGAATATACGCATGTTTACATAACCTAATCATATTGTTTCTTGAACTTAAAAATAGCTGACCGTTTTTTTCTCCCTTCTCTGGGATTATATTCCCAGTTTTGATCTCGGACGTCTGGTCACTTATAGCATATAAGAATATTCTATTACTGTTAAGCAAACTATGAATAATAAAACAAGCCAAAACATGTGTCCTTTATCATAGCTACACGTATGACAAAAAAAACGCGTAAAAATCAGTGGTATTCAGTGATGTAAGATGAATTAAATGCGCTGACAGTTCATTGCTCCTGCCAAATGAATTGCACTGAGTGGAGCGGATTACCACTCCAAGATGGCGGCCCCGCGTCTCGTCAGCGCCAGTAGGCAGTGGCGCTCGATGCTGCGTCTACTTATAAGATGTCTATGGTTATTACGTTAGCAGTGAGTTTACAGCCTCACTGATTTAACTACACAGCAAATAAAAGTTACGTTACTTAGCCAATAAACGTTAGCCTACATTTAAAACTTACCCTTCTTTGTGCATCTTCAAATGTTGAACGAAGTTGGAAGTTGTTGCAATTCGTTTTTTGTTGACCAAGTTGTAGTTTTAATACCCGAACGAAACTATCTTTGGCATCATTTTTCCTCACCGGCTCGTTGTTTGAGAGCTATTCTTCGTTGGTTGTTCTGCAATTTGATTGGATGAATGCTGTGGGATGAAAACAACGTGGATCTAATTTGATTGGCTATTGTACTGACAGGCAGCACACACACACGTACACGATGGAAGATACGGAGCGCTCCTGAATAACTTTTTAATCGTTGGGTTTTGGGGAAAGTAGCAAGTCATGTCAAGTCAAAAGGCTCAAGTCCAAGTGAAGTCACAAGTCATTGATGTTAAAGTCCAAGTCGAGTTGCAAGGCTCTTTTCATTTTGTCAAGTCAAGTCTAAAGTCATCAAATTCATGACTCGAGTCTGACTCGAGTCCAAGTCATGTGACTCGAGTCCACACCTCTGGAATATACACCCCCGTTACCACCCAAACCCCCCTCCCCCCAAATCTCCATAGCCCGGAAGAGTTAGGGCTGCAAAGGATTCTGGGTATTTGTTCTGTTGTGTTTATGTTGTGTTACGGTGCTGATGTTCTCCCGAAATGTGTTTGTCATTCTTGTTTGGTGTGGGTTCACAGTGTGGCACATATTTGTAACAATGATAAAGTTGTTTATACGGTCATCCTCAGAGTGACCTGTATGGCTGTTGACCAAGTATGCCTTGCAGTAACTTACGTGTGTCTGCAAAGGCTGCATACATGTGACTGGACAGGACGCTCTCAACATTGCCCCCCCCCCCCCCCCCGTTGGCTTCAGACAGAGACGATTTTTGTTATTTTGGGTCCAAAATACCCCTGCGTTAGTGAAAGCGACAGTAACGTTGCCATGGCTGCAGTCACACCGCGACACCTGTCCGTCAGTAATAAAGTCAATTAATCAATCAATGTTTATTTATATAGCCCTGAATCACAAGTGTCTCAAAGGGCTGTACAAGCCACAACGACATCCTCGGTACAGAGCCCACATACGGGCAAGGAAAACTCACCCCAGTGGGACGTCAATGTGAATGACTATGAGAAACCTTGGAGAGGACCGCATATGGCTCTAGGGGAGACCGAAAGCAATGGATGTCGAGTGGGTCTGACATAATATTGTGAAAGTCTAACACATCAGCGAGAGTCCAGTCCATAGTGGAGCAAGCAGGAACCATCCCGAGTGGAGACGGGTCAGCAGGCTAGCGGTCCACCCCGGGTTTGGAGCAGAGTAGAAAAGAAAAGAAAAGAAACGGCAGATCAACTGGTCTAAACAGGGAGTATATTTAAAGGCTAGAGTAGAGTATACAAATGAGTTTTAAGATGAGACTTAAATGCTTCTACTGAGGTAGCATCTCTAACTTTTACCGGGAGGGCATTCCATAGTATTGGAGCCCGAATAGAAAACGCTCTATAGCCCGCAGACTTTTTTTGGGCTCTGGGAATCACTAATAAGCCGGAGTTCTTTGAACGCAGATTTCTTGCCGGGACATATGGTACAATACAATCGGCAAGATAGGCAGGAGCTTGACCGTGTAGTATTTTATACGTAAGTAGTAAAACCTTAAAGTCGCATCTTAGGTGCACAGGAAGCCAGTGCAAGTGAGCCAGTATAGGCGTAATATGATCAAACTTTCTTGTTTTTGTCAAAAGTCTAGCAGCCGCATTTTGTACCATCTGTAATCTTTTAATGCTAGACATAGGGAGGCCCGAAAATAAAACGTTACAGTAATCGAGACGAGATGTAACGAACGCATGGATAATGATCTCAGCATCGCTTGTGGACAAAATGGGACGAGTTTTAGCGATATTACGGAGATGAAAGAAGGCCGTTTTAGTAACACTTTTAATGTGCGACTCAAACGAGAGAGTTGGGTCGAAGATAATACCCAGATTCTTAACAGAGTCACCTTGTTTAATTGTTTGGTTGTCAAATGTTAAGGTGGTATTTTTAAATAGATGTCGGTGTTGAGCAGGACCGATAATCAGCATTTCCGTTTTCTTAGCGTTGAGTTGCAAAAAGTTAGCGGACATCCATTGTTTAATTTCATTAAGACACGCCTCCAGCTGACTACAATCCGGCGTGTTGGTCAGCTTTAGGGGCATGTAGAGTTGGGTGTCATCAGCATAACAGTGAAAGCTAACACCGTATTTGCGTATGATGTCACCTAGCGGCAGCATGTAAATACTAAAGAGTGCAGGACCAAGAACCGAACCCTGGGGAACTCCGCACGTTACCTTAACATAGTCCGAGGTCACATTGTTATGGGAGACACACTGCATCCTGTCAGTAAGATAAGAGTTAAACCAAGACAAGGCTAAGTCTGACTTCCCAATACGCGTTTTGATACGCTCTAATAAAATATTATGATCAACAGTATCGAAAGCGGCGCTAAGATCAAGAAGTAGCAACATAGATGAAGCATCAGAATCCATCGTTAGCAATAGATCATTAGTCATTTTTGCGAGGGCTGTCTCCGTAAAGTGATTTGCCCTGAAACCGGATTGAAAAGGTTCACAGAGATTGTTAGACGCTAAGTGTTCATTTAGCTGCTGTGCTACAATTTTTTTGAGGATTTTCGAGATAAACGGAAGGTGGGACACCGGCCGGTAGTTTACCAGGAGATCAGGATCGAGGTTAGGTCTTTTGAGTAGAGGATGAATAACCGCTTTTTTGAATGCTAGGGGAACAGTGCCAGAGGAAAGTGATAAGTTTATAATATTTAATACTGATGGACCTAATAATACAAAAAGCTCCTTGATAAGTTTCCCAGGAATTGGGTCAAGTAAACATGTTGTTTGTTTTGTCCCATTTACACATTTTGACAATTCCTCCAATGTTATTTCATCAAAGAGAGAGAAACTATTTTGGAGGGCAGTGTCCGTCGTATATACAGTCGTATTTGTGTTAATAGAACCCAGTTGTAGCTGAGATGCATTGTCTTTAATCTCTTTTCTAATGACTTCAATTTTCTTATTAAAGAAATTCATAAAGTCATCTGCTGAGTGGGTGGAGCTACTGGGAGGAGTCCCTTGTTGGGTTAGCGATGCTACCGTACTAAACAGAAATTTAGGATAATTTTTGTTGAGGTGGATGAGATTTGAGTAATATTTAGCTTTAGCTGAGGTAAGCATGCGTTTATAAGTTATTAAACTATCACACCATGCTTGATGGAAAACCTCAAGTTTAGTCGCACGCCATTTGCGTTCCAGCTTTCTACATGATCATTTCTGGGCTTTAGTTTCTTCTGTAAACCATGGGGTACGCCTTTTAGGGGCCCTTTTTAGCTTTAGCGGTGCTACAATATCAATGGTGTCGCGCAGGGCGTATTAAAGTTGTTAGTGAGGTTATCAATAGAGCCCACATAATTTGGGAATGGTGCCATTACCGAAGGCAGTAGGTCAGTAAGAGTCGTCGTTGTGGCAGCATTAATGTTGCGGCTGCTATAGTAGTTATTATTATTATTATTAGTTTGTTGACAATGAGTCAGAACTTCGAATTTTATAAGGTAATGGTCGGACATTACTTTAGTGTACGGGAGTATCGTAACTTTAGAGGTGGTGACACCCCTGACAAGCACTAGATCTATCGTATTACCGTTGCAATGCGTGGGTTCATTTATTATTTGTGTAAGACCACAGCTATCAATTATAGTCTGGAGCGCCACGCATGGAGGGTCCGATGGGGTATTCATATGGATATTAAAGTCCCCCATTATGATTATATTGTCGGCGTGCGTCACTAGATCGGCAACAAACTCTGAGAATTCACTGATGAAGTCCGAATAGGGCCCAGGGGGGCGGTAGATAACAGCCAGGTGGAGAGGCAGCGGTGTGACAAACCTCAAAGTGAGCACCTCAAACGAGTTATATTTATTATTTAGGTTAGGTGTAAGATTATAGTTTTCATTGTATATTAGTGCGACACCCCCTCCCCTTTTAAGAGGTCTGGCAACATGTGTATTGGTATAGCCAGGAGGAGATGCTTCATTTAGCGCAAAATAATCGTCTTGTTTGAGCCAGGTCTCGGCGAGACCAACGACGTCAAGTTTGTTGTCTCTAATGACTTCATTAACTAATAACGTTTTGGAAGATAATTATCTTATGTTTAAAAAGCCCATATTATAGGTAGTGGGCTGTTTTGAGGATTGTTTGTTGAAATTATCCGAAGTAGCAATATTAATAATGTTGCGTTTATTATGCGTATTGCACTTTAAATAGTTTCGACCATATCTAGGAATTGATACGACGGGGATATTCAGATTGTTTGCTTGATGTTGCGATAAACTGAACGCATCATAGTTAGCTACCTCAGTACAATGTATGTCTGCCTCTGACACGGTCACAAAAGAAAAAACATTATGTGAGTTGTGTTTTATTCTAAGAGAATTGCTATGTGTGCAGGGATTATCCAGCCTGACGCCGGCTAGTTCTAGTTTAAATGGCTTCTTACCCGGAGACTCCACGTTTCTTTGGTTAGCTTTTCTCTTTGTTGTTAGCCCAGCTCGGCATCCCCGCTTCTGCTTCCGCTCGCACCGCCTATGTCGTCTCCATTGGCGGTCACCGCTAGCACTTGACTCCGCTGCTGCAAAGGCCGCTCGATGTAGCCCACGAAGTATTCCCATGCTAGCGAGGAGGTCCACCGTACATGCATCTTTCAGTCTATAACGACCCGATCCAACCACATCCAGAATTGTCTGTCGGTCATATGTGATCACAGAGTGTTCACGCTTTGAGCCAGCCATGTAATTGACAGAAATGACGGGTGTTTTTTGCCAAATCGCTCTACACTCCCAAGAGCATTAGTGAGCCGCAGCATATCTCATGCGCCGCCATTTTGTCATTTGTCCCTGATAACCTGGACCTATTCAAACCGTTATTTGTTTTTTTTATTGATTAATTTGCAATGCCTCACACGATAAACACTACATATATTTTTATATGACGCCGGATAACACTCCGGGAGCCGTCACTTTTTTGCGCTCGCGATCCCGGTACTTTCCGCCGACCGCCGTGTTGCTGTAGGGAGGAAAAGCGGAACGACACACATTGCGGAAATAACATTATTCTCCGTGCGTTGGCTGAATACTAATATATTCCACAACCCCAAACATGTCTTTTTCAAAGCCTGCAGTGAAGAGAAAGGTTAGTGATGAGCAAAAAAAATTCCAGGAAAAGTGGGAGATGCAATATTTCTTTGTTGAGCACAAGGGCACCCCGACGTGTCTTATTTGCACAGAGAAAGTTGCGGTGCACAAGGAATACAATTTGAAACGTCATTATACAAATAGACATGCTGAGGAGTATGCAAAATACCAGGGAGATGAGAGAGTGAACCGGGTTGTAAATTTTAAAACCAGTCTCCTGAGGCAATAAGATTTCTTCAAGAAAGCAAGCGAAAAGAGCGATGCAGCAGTCAAAGCTAGCTACATGGTGAGTGAGATGGTTGCTGGGGCGGGAAAGCCATTCAAAGAAGGTGAATTAATTAAAAAGTGCATGTTAGATGTTTTATAAGAAATCATTTCTTGCGGCCGAGCCCCACCCAGTTTCTGCATCCAGTGGCCCCCAGGTAAATTGAGTTTGAGACCCCGGCTGTAAATACTTATGTAGAGCTGCAACTATCAAATATTTTAGTAATCGTGTATTCTATCAAATATCCCGATCGTTTAATCGAATAAATCATATTTTCCAGCTTCTCAGGCAAATCATATTGTTGCTGTAGATGCCCACAAATTTATTTGTACAAAAGAGAAGTGTGGGATACTACTCTTGTTGCCTTATTTGTATTTTGACTTTTATTAAATGGATTTATATTATTATTTGGTGTAGAGCAATATTTTTGTTTAATTAAGGTTTAATTATACATGTTAAGATGTGCCCTCAATTATTGCGTCTGACCTAATTGTCTTTTATTTCCTAAACGCCTGTTTTCATTATTGAAGGCTGACACGCACAGCTGAAATGCATCCGTGGTTGATCGTGCCAATTTGTGTGTGCTAATAAAAACAGGTACGCTCACAGCCCTATGTGCTGTGTCCGCATAAAGGAAGTTCTTGTGTCTCGTGCGTTTTTTGATGATTATTATACGGTGCCGTTTAAATGGTGGTTTCTCCACGCAAATCCGCTGAGCTGTTTTCAACCTGCCAACCATACATAAACAATATATAAAGACAAACCACTTAATAATGACAACAACAGTTTTACATTTTAAGAATGCAATACAGTTCATTGCATTCATTGTATGCAAAATAGTAATCAATGTTCATTTTGCCATCATAACATGTTTGAGATGAAAACACACATATATACAATATATATACGATAAGGTGGCAGCTCTCTGAGCTGCCACCTTATCGTGGTAGAGGAGTTTGCGTGTCCCAATGGTCCTAGGAGCTATGTTGTCCTGGGGCTTTATGCCCCCTGGTAGGGTCTCCCAAGACAAACTGGTCCTAGGTGAGGGATCAGACAAAGAGCAGCTCGAAGACCTCCATGAAAAATAAACACAAAGGACCCAGATTTCCCTCGCCCGGACGCGGGTCACCGGGGCCCCCCTCTGGAGCCAGGCCCGGAGGTGGGGCACGATGGCGAGCGCCTGGTGGCCGAGCCTGTCCCCATGGGGCTCGGCCGGGCACAGCCCGAAGAGGCAACGTGGGTCCCCCCTCCAATGGGCTCACCACCCATAGCAGGGGTCATAGAGGTCGGGTGCGATGTGAGCTGGGCGGCACTTGGCGGTCTGATCCTCGGCTACAGAAGCTAGCTCTTGGGACGTGGAACGTCACCTCGCTGGGGGGGAAGGAGCCAGAGCTAGTGCGCGAGGTGGAGAAGTTCCGGCTAGATATAGTCGGACTCACTTCGACGCACAGCAAGGGCTCTGGAACCAGTTCTCTCGAGAGGGGCTGGACGCTCTTCCACTACGGCAGTGAGAGGCGACGGGCTGGGGTGGAAATTCTTGTTGCTCCCCGGCTCAGAGCCTGCATGTCGGAGTTCAACCCGGTGGACGAGAGGGTAGCTTCCCTCCGCCTTCGGGTGGGGGAACGGGTCCTGACTGCTGTTTGCGCTTACGCGCCAAACCGCAGCTCAGAGTACCCACCCTTTTTGGATTCACTCGAGGGAGTACTTGAGAGTGCTCCCCCGGGTGAGTCCCTCGTTCTACTGGGGGACTTCAACGCTCATTTTGGCAGCGACAGTGAAACCTGGAGAGGCGTGATTGGGAAGAATGGCCGCCCGGATCTGAACCCGAGCGGTGTTTTGTTATTGGACTTTTGTGCCCGTCACAGATTGTCCATAACGAACACCATGTTCAAACATAAGGGTGTCCATATGTGCACTTGGCACCAGGACACCCTAGGCCGCGGTTCCATGATCGACTTTGTAGTTGTGTCATCGGATTTGCGGCCTCATGTTTTGGACACTCGGGTGAAGAGAGGGGTGGAGCTTTCTACCGATCACCACCTGGTGGTGAGTTGGCTGCGATGGTGGGGGAGGATGCCGGACAGACCTGGCAGGCCCAAACGCATTGTGAGGGTTTGCTGGGAACGTCTGGCAGAGTCTCCTGTCAGAGAGAGTTTCAATTCCCACCTCCGGAAGAACTTTTAACATGTCACGAGGGAGGTGCTGGACATTGAGTCCGAATGGACCATGTTCCGCGCCTCTATTGTCGAGGCGGCTGATTGGAGCTGTGGCCGCAAGGTAGTTGGTGCCTGTCGTGGCGGTAATCCTAGAACCCGTTGGACACCGGCGGTGAGGGATGCCGTCAAGCTGAAGAAGGAGTCCTATCGGGTTCTTTTGGCTCATAGGACTCCTGAGGCAGCGGACAGGTACCGACAGGCCAAGCGGTGTGCGGCTTCAGTGGTCGCGGAGGCAAAAACTCGGACATGGGAGGAGTTCGGGGAGGCCATGGAAACGACTTCCGGACGGCTTCGAAGCGATTCTGGACCACCATCCGCCACCTCAGGAAGGGGAAGCAGTGCACTATCAACACCGTGTATGGTGAGGATGGTGTTCTGCTGACCTCGACTGCGGATGTTGTGGATCGGTGGAGGGAATACTTCGAAGACCTCCTCAATCCCACCAACACGTCTTCCTATGAGGAAGCAGTGCCTCGGGAATCTGTGGTGGGCTCCCCTATTTCTGGGGCTGAGGTTGCTGAGGTAGTTAAAAAGCTCCTCGGTGGCAAGGCCCCGGGGGTGGATGAGATCCGCTCGGAGTTCCTTAAGGCTCTGGATGCTGTGGGGCTGTCTTGGTTGACAAGACTCTGCAGCATCGCGTGGACATCGGGGGCGGTACCTCTGGATTGGCAGACCGGGGTGGTGGTTCCTCTCTTTAAGAAGGGGAACCGGAGGGTGTGTTCCAACTATCGTGGGATCACACTCCTCAGCCTTCCCGGTAAGGTCTATTCAGGTGTACTGGAGAGGAGGCTACGCCGGATAGTCGAACCTCGGATTCAGGAGGAACAGTGTGGTTTTCGTCCTGGTCGTGGAACTGTGGACCAGCTCTATACTCTCGGCAGGCTCCTTGAGGGTGCATGGGAGTTTGCCCAACCAGTCTACATGTGCTTTGTGGACTTGGAGAAGGCATTCGACCGTGTCCCTCGGGAAGTCCTGTGGGGAGTGCTCAGAGAGTATGGGGTATCGGACTGTCTGATTGTGGCGGTCCGCTCCCTGTATGATCAGTGTCAGAGCTTGGTCCGCATTGCCGGCAGTAAGTCGGACACGTTTCCAGTGAGGTTTGGACTCCGCCAAGGCTGCCCTTTGTCACCGATTCTGTTCATAACTTTTATGGACAGAATTTCTAGGCGCAGTCAGGGCGTTGAGGGGATCTGGTTTGGTGGCTGCAGGATTAGGTCTCTTGTTTTTTGCAGATGATGTGGTCCTGATGGCTTCATCTGGCCAGGATCTTCATTTCTCACTGGATCGGTTCGCAGCTGAGTGTGAAGCGACTGGGATGAGAATCAGCACCTCCAAGTCCGAGTCCATGGTTCTTGCCCGGAAAAGGGTGGAGTGCCATCTCCGGGTTGCGGAGGAGACCCTGCCCCAAGTGGAGGAGTTCAAGTACCTCGGAGTCTTGTTCACGAGTGAGGGAAGAGTGGATCGTGAGATCGACAGGCGGATCGGTGCGGCGTCTTCAGTAATGCGGACGCTGTATCGATCCGTTGTGGTGAGAAAGGAGCTGAGCCGCAAGGCAAAGCTCTCAATTTACCGGTCGATCTACGTTCCCATCCTCACCTATGCTCATGAGCTTTGGGTTATGACCAAAAGGACAAGATCACGGGTACAAGCGGCCGAAATTACTTTCCTCCGCCGGGTGGCGGGGCTCTCCCTTAGAGATAGGGTGAGAAGCTCTGCCATCCGGGGGGGGCTCAAAGTAAAGCCGCTGCTCCTCCACATTGAGAGGAGCCAGATGAGGTGGTTCGGGCATCTGGTCAGGATGCCACCCGAGCGCCTCCCTATGGAGGTATTTAGGGCACGTCCGACCGGTAGGAGGCCACGGGGAAGACCCAGGACACGTTGGGAAGACTATGTCTCCCGGCTGGCCTGGGAACGCCTCGGGAATCCCCGGGAGGAGCTGGACGAAGTGGCTGGGGAGAGGGAAGTCTGGGCTTCCCTGCTTAGGCTGCTGCCCCCGCGACTCGACCTCGGATAAGCGGAAGAAGATGGATGGATGGATGGATATATATATGTATATATATATATATATATATATATATATATATATATTTATATATAAAATTAGTTCAAAATGAATATTCCCTTAGAGATAGGGTGAGAAGCTCTGCCATCCGGGGGGAGCTCAAAGTAAAGCCGCTGCTCCTCCACATGGAGAGGAGCCAGTTGAGGTGGTTCGGGGTTCATTGGGGTTAAAACAATCTCCATCCACACAAGTGTAGTTTCAAAACTGTCTATGTCTACACACAAACACATACACCTGCTGCCATGCACGTTTTGTCCAATCAGAAGCCTGAAAAAGCAGCAAAATCTGACTTGGTGGCATTACACTTCCTATTATGTTTATTTTTGATCGACTTCAGATGTACAATGACATGTACATTATCTTTAAAACCTGCCTGCACATACACATAGAATCCTGGGAACATTATTAAAGAGCGAATTCACGCCTGTGCTGCTGAAACCCAACACTCATAGAATTCTAACATGTTCAGCAACATGGTGATGTATTACATGTGCAGTGAAGTGTACATTATTTGTAAAATCAGCGCACACTAACGAAACCCTCTTTTGTATGTTAAAGTACCTATATAAAGTGCACAGACGTGTATGTACCTCTGCAAAACTCTCGTGGAATTGTAAAACATTTAATCATCCATATAGTGATATGGTACATGTGTAATGAAGTGTACATTGTCCTTAACATCAGTACACACTACAAGGAGGACACTATTTTTTAGTTGCTCTCTCGCTTTTGGCTCCATCTACAAAAATGGACGCAAGAATTGAAGTTAACTTCATGATTTGTCGTTAAATAAGGACTAAAAACATAAAATAATATTGCACCTTTCTTACGACACACAGCAAAAAGTCTTGCTTGTCAAAGTTGTCCCATCAGGTGGAGGTTCGACAGCGATCATATCCAAAACAGCTGACTGTTTGCGCCGGCGGGAGTGTCGCAAAACCCATTTTGATGTGTCTTTTTATTAATATTGAGTGAAAATAGCTGCATGTTTACGTTCAAACATACATTAAGTCCTCTTATAGTATGTTTAAAGGCAGCAAGGCAGTGTTGTTGAGCTTGGAAATGACCGCGTACAACCGTGACGTCATCACAAGTCTCCGTTTGTGCCGTGTACATGCATACGCTCAGCGGAGAGTTTTGGATTGATTGATTGAAATTGATTGATTGAAACTTTTATTAGTAGATTGCACAGTAAAGTACATATTCCGTACAATTGACCACTAAATGGTAACACCCGAATACGTTTTTCAACTTGTTTAAGTCGGGTTCCACTTAAATTGATTCATGATACAGATATATACTATCAAATATATACTAACATCATAATAAATGTCAGGACTGGGTCTATGGCGTGGTTTGTTCTCCCAGAAGGCAATGAAAAATTGGCGCGTGCAAGACGTGAATTTAAATACATTTTTAATTCTAACTAAAAAAAAGTACAAACAAAAGGCGCTCACAGCGGAGGTAAAAAAACTTGACTAGACAAAACAAAAGGCGCGCACAATGGCGGAGAACTATGAACATTAAACAAACAAAAACTTACGTGACAAGAGATGAAACAAGAACTAACGTGACAAGGAACTGTGGACATGGCATGAATGGGTGATGTCGCCAGGACGAACAACAGAAACAGAAAAGCCTATATAGTGACATGAAAAGTGAAAACAGGTGCGTGACTAACTGTGAACAGGTGCATGACATGACTGTGAAAACGTGAGACAGGTGTGTGTGAGTCCAAACGTGGAACAGGTGAAACTAATGGTTGCTATGGTGACAAACAAAACCAGGAAGTGAAACCAGGAACTAAGGAAGTGTCCAAAAAACAAAACAGCACATGGCCAAACAAAAACATGAACACAGACATGACAGAACCCCCCCCTTACGGACAGATCCCAGATGTCCAAAAACAAAAAACAGGATCAAGAGTCATGGGAGGGGGGGAGGGGGACATGGCGGTGGGTCGCCAGACCAGGTGTCCCCGAATCCACCGGGGCAGAGTCAGGTGGCGGCGGCGGGTAGACCGCCGCTGAACCTGACGAGGTGGGCGACCTGGGAATGGCCACATTCGTGGCAGACGAGGAGGTCGGCGCACCTGGCGTGGCGGACGCCCATGGAAAGGCCACATCCTTGGCCGACGAGGAGGTGGGCGCGTTGTCGTGGCAGGCGGCGAAGCTTGGCGTGGTGCGTCAGGCGGCGAAGCTTGGCGTGGTGCGTCAGGCGGCGAAGCTTGGCGTGGTGCGTCAGGCGGCGAAGCTTGGCGTGGCGGGTCTTGACGAGGGTCTTGGTCTTGGCATGGGTCTTGGTCTTGGTCTTGGCGAGGGTCTGGGTCTTGGTCTTGGACTTGGTCTTGGCGTGGTTGGTCTTGGTCTTGGACTTGGCGTGGTTGGTCTTGGTCTTGGACTCGGCGTGGTTGGTCTTGGTCTTGGCGTAGTTGGTCTTGGACTTGGTCTTGGTGTGGCTGTGCTTGGACTTGGTCTTGGTTTGGGTCACTTGGCGGGTCTTGGTCTTGGTCACTTGGCGGGTCTTGGTCTTGGTCACTTGGCGGGTCTTGGTCTTGGTCACTTGGCGGGTCTTGGTCTTGGTCACTTGGCGGGTCTTGGTCTTGGCTTTGGTCTTGGCGTGGGGCAGCCACGGGCGGCACTTGGCGGCGTGGGGCAGCCACGGGCGGCACTTGGCGGCGTGGGGCAGCCACGGGCGGCACTTGGCGGCGTGGGGCAGCCACGGGCGGCACTAGGCGGCGTGGGGCAGCCACGGGCGGCACTAGGCGGCGTGGGGCAGCCACGGGCGGCACTTGGCGGCGTGGGGCAGCCACGGGCGGCACTTGGCGGCGTGGGGCAGCCACGGGCGGCACTTGGCGGCGTGGGGCAGCCACGGGCGGCACTTGGCGGCGTGGGGCTGCGACGGGCGGCACTTGGCGGCGTGGGGCTGCGACGGGCGGCACTTGGCGGCGTGGGGCTGCGACTGGCGGCGCTTGGCGTGGAGCAGGTACTGGCGGCGCTTGGCGTGGAGCAGGTACTGGCGGCGCTTGGCGTGGAGCAGGTACTGGCGGCGCTTGGCGTGGAGCAGGTACTGGTGGCGCTTGGCGTGGAGCAGGTACTGGTGGCTGTGGCTTGGCAGGTCGAAAGACAGGTGGTGGGGGTCGTGCTGGAGGCTGTGGCTTGGCAGGTCGAAAGACAGGTGGTGGGGGTCGTGCTGGAGGCTGTGGCTTGGCGTGACGAAAGACTGGTGGTGGGGGTCGTGCTGGTGGCTGTGGCTTGGCAGGTCGAAAGGCAGGTGGTGGTGGTCGTGCTGGAGGCTGTGGCTTGGCGTGACGATGCTGACCCACCCCAACTGAACAATTCCCAGCCCTAGCCCCCCCCTCAAGGAGCGGATCCCAGACGCGCTCCCCGCGGTCTGGAACCGTCTTTTGGGGTGGGCGGAGGGGGTTCAGGAGGAGGGCAGAATCCTCCCCTCTAAATTGTCCAAAAGGTCTTTCGTTCCCCCCCACCTGGGCTTTTGTGGGTGAAAAAAAAATTTCTGACTTGGGCGTGGCATGAGTCCTGGGGGGCGGGGCATGAAAATTGGGTGACTGTGATTGACAGGATCTGATTTCTAAAAACATGTCTTGGTAATATTTAATCATGGATTTAGAGTCTTTGGTTGGATGTGGCTGACAAGAAAAAGAGTTCAGGGGAAAAAAATCCATGACGTCACCCACTGGCAGCGGCGTGACGTCGTCCTGGGGAAGCCGGGCTGGCTGCAGCTCGTTTCCGCCCGGAGGGGGAGGAGCTTGCGGGAACGATGCGTCCTTTCCACTGCTTGTGGAAGCCCTCCCTGACGTCCTTCGTCGGGAGCGGCGCTTCCGGGACTGCGGTGACGCAGCGCCATCCTCGGACCAAATGGAGTCTCTGTACTCCACGGAGGAGTAGCGCAGCGTTTCCTTCTCCATGGCGTGGAGGACCTCCCACGCTGCCTCGTCCAAAACGCCCAATTTTCTTGCGGGAGAACTTTTATGCTGGCGACATACTGTCAGGACTGGGTCTATGGCGTGGTTTGTTCTCCCAGAAGGCAATGAAAAATTGGCGCGTGCAAGACGTGAATTTAAATACATTTTTAATTCTAACTAAAAAAAAGTACAAACAAAAGGCGCTCACAGCGGAGGTAAAAAAACTTGACTAGACAAAACAAAAGGCGCGCACAATGGCGGAGAACTATGAACATTAAACAAACAAAAACTTACGTGACAAGAGATGAAACAAGAACTAACGTGACAAGGAACTGTGGACATGGCATGAATGGGTGATGTCGCCAGGACGAACAACAGAAACAGAAAAGCCTATATAGTGACATGAAAAGTGAAAACAGGTGCGTGACTAACTGTGAACAGGTGCATGACATGACTGTGAAAACGTGAGACAGGTGTGTGTGAGTCCAAACGTGGAACAGGTGAAACTAATGGTTGCTATGGTGACAAACAAAACCAGGAAGTGAAACCAGGAACTAAGGAAGTGTCCAAAAAACAAAACAGCACATGGCCAAACAAAAACATGAACACAGACATGACAATAAAGTCATCACACAAGATAATCATCAGAGTATATACATTGAATTATTTACATTATTTACATTATTTACAATCCGGGGTGTGGGATGTGGCGGGGGGGTTAGGTTTGGTTGGTATCAACACTTCAGTCATCAACAATCAGCATCAACAATTGCATCATCAGAGAAATGGATATTGAAACAGTGTAAGACTGACTTGGTAGGATATGTACAGCAAGTAGTGGACATAGAGAGAGAGATCAGAAAGTATAAGTCTTTTGCAATTTGTTTAATGAACAATGAAGACTGCAAAGAAGAAAGTTGTAGGTGGGATCGGTGTATTAGCGGCTGGCTACAGCAACACAACCAGGAGGCAGGAGGACTTTGAGATGGATAGCAGACGCGCTAGACTTTCTCCGTCTCCGGGCCGCCGACCGCATCTATGATCGTCGCTCCGTCGATCGCTGGAACGCAGGTGAGCACGGGTGTTGATGAGCAGATGAGGGCTGGCTGGCGTAGGTGGATAGCTAATGTTTTTAGCATAGCTCTGTAGAGGTCCCGTTGCTAAGTTAGCTTCAATGGCGTCGTTACCAACAACATTGTTAAGCTTCGCCAGCCTGGAAAGCATTAACCGTGTATTTACAGGTCCATGGTTTAATAGTATTGTTGATTTTCTGTCTATCCTTCCAGTCAGGGTTTATTTCTTTTGTTTCTATCTGCATTTAAGCCCGATGTGCTATCACGTTAGCTCCGTAGCTAAAGAGCTTCGCCGATATATTGTCGTGGAGATAAAAGTCACTGTGAATGTCCATTTCACGTTCTCGACTCTCATTTTCAAGAGGATATAGTATCCGAGGTGGTTTAAAATACAAATCCGTGATCCACAAGAGAAAAAGGAGAGAGTGTGGAATCCAATGAACCCTTGTACTTAAGTTACGGTCAGAGCGAAAAAAGATATGTCCTGCACTACACTCTAACACTCTAGTCCTTCACTCTCACGTTCCTCATCCACGAATCTTTCATCCTCGCTCAAATTAATGGGGTAATCGTCGCTTTCTCGGTCCGAATCGCTCTGGCTGCATTGTAAACAATGGGGAAATGCGAGGAGCCCTTCAACCTGTGACGTCACGCTACTTCCGGTACAGGCAAGGCTTTTTTATCAGCGACCAAAAGTTGCGAACTTTATCGTCTATGTTCTCTACTAAATCCTTTCAGCAAAAATATGGCAATATCGCGAAATGATCAAGTATGACACATAGAATGGATCTGCTATCCCCGTTTGAATAAAAAAAAATCATTTCAGTAGGCCTTTAAACACTAAAATTAAAGTTACAATCTTGCTTACTTTAATTTATTTTGAAAATCTTACTAAAAAGTGTATCTTTTATCAATCAGTTAAGTTGGGGTCTACCATTTAGTGATTTTACTTGTTTGTGTTTATGGATTTAACAAAAACATTTGACACAATCACAGTATCTTAATAAACAAATTAGAAATGTATGGAATCAGATGGTTGGTCTTGAACTGGGTAAGAAGCTACTTAACCGACAGGAAGCAATACGTGAAGATAGGCGAACACACATCTACAGAGCTGGAAATATCTGTGGCGTACCTCAGGGATCAATACTGGGACCAAAATTGTTAAATTTTTATATAAACGACATTTGTAAAGTTACAAAGGAATTAAAGTTAGTATTATTTGCAGATGATACAACAGCGTTTTGTTGAGAGAACACACAGAAGCTAATACAAATAACAGAAGAAATTAACAAATTAAAAAGATGGTTTGACAAAAACAGACTATCTTTGAATCTCAGTAAAACTAAAATAATGCTATTTGGTAACAGTAGAAGGGAAAGTCAAACACAAATACAAGCAGACATTGAAAGGGTAAAAGAAAACAAATTTTTGGGTGTAATAATACACGATAAAATGAACTGGAAACCTCATGTAAAAATATCCAACATAAAGTAGCAAGAAACATGTCAATAATGAATAAAGCAAAATATGTTCTGCACCAAAAATCACTTCATATTCTCTACTGCTCACAAGTGTTACCATATCTGAGCTATTGTGCAGAAATATGGGGAAACAACTAAAAATGTGCGCTTCATTCACTAACAGTGTTACAAAAAACATCAATTAGCGTAATACATAATGTTGGATACAGAGAACATACAAACCCTTTATTTATTGAATCAAAAATACTGAAAATCAACGATTTGGTGCATTTGCTAACAACTAAAATTATGTACAAAGCAAACTATAACCTGCTACCCAAGAATGTACAACACTTCTTCTCAACAAAAGAGGAGAAATATAACTTTTGAGGAAAATCTAATTTAAAACATTTGTATGCGGGTACAAAATGTAAAACCCTATGTGGGATTAAATTATGGAATGGATTAAGCAAAGAAATCAAACAAAGCCCCAATATGATTAAGTTTAAGAGACTGTTCAAACTTAAAGTGTTCACAAAATACTAAGAAGAACAATTATGATGAACATCTTGAACTTTTTTTTTTGAGATAATGGTTATTTATGTATTCAATATTTGTTTTACTTACTAATGGTATATTATTTATTATGTATTTATTCACTGTTGTGTTACAAACAGAGAACAAGGAAATGGGTTAAAATTGCTATGATATGAAAAGGGGTAGGATTAAATAAGCTCTGCTTTTTCGTACTCCTTTTCGGACATGCTATAATGAAACAACTGGATATACTGTATGTGATGCATTACATTGTATTGTAAGCATGTTTGAAATAAACTGAAACTGAACTTATTAACGTTTTTTTGTGGCTATTAATAATGAACATTTGGCTTGAGATTCTGGTTTGGCAAAAGTTGACTGCATTATTAACTGTACTTCATTTATTATTTATTTAAAAACAATTCAAGTTTTTTGTCATTTATCTTGATTACATATATTCCACTTTTATCATGTTCTATTACAGTACATTGTTTTAACATGATTGTTTTCAATAATAACACCTGATGGTACAAATAACACATTTCATTGCTGTAATTATACCATACAATGATTAGGTTTGGGTAAAATTATCGATTTGATCAATTATGGCGCTGCAGTAGTATATCTTTTGAAGGCCTAATATTACTTTATGAATCAAAAAGATTTAGGAAATTGGCCATGATGCTTTGCCAAAACCATGATACCTCGAGACTGTGATATTTTTGCTTAAGGTTATCATATTGTCAGAATCTCAAACCGGTCCCTGCCTAGTTACCTTACGTTGACGTTTCTGTGTGTGTCTATGCTAGCATCCTCGCAGAGGCAAAAAGAATGGATGACTGACAAGAGTGGTCACCTTGTTTCTTTTATTCTGCTATATCCATCCATCCAACCATTAGATAGTTTTAAAAAGCTACCGGCAGATTTTCATCTAACTTTCAAGAAATGTTCGAAATGGGATAAGGAACAAGTCGTTACGTATTGGGGCTGATCCGGATCTTTTCTACTTTGTTACCTTACGTTTGTTACAAGCTTCAATCTTTTGTGTGTGTATTATTGTGGCCATGCCTCCACTCACACAGACAAAAGACAGAAAAAAAGGCTTTCCTCTTGATTATTTAATTCTGCTATAAATAGCTCAAAATCCTCGATTAAACTTTCAGGATCTGTCAGAAATGGAATAAGCATCTGGATAACTTTCTTGATTCAGGACTTTTTTTCACTGTTTCCCTCACTCCAATTTAAAAAAAATCTATATGTAAAAGAGTGTAGTTTGAACATGCCTGTCCACATAAAGCACATTTATAAGCAGTCATGTGCATTTTGACCAATCAGCAACCTGAAAAAGTAGCCAGAGCTGACTTTGTCGCACATTATAATAAGGCCTCTCTATGAATATAGTCAGGTGTTAAAGGCCTACTGAAATGAAATGTTCTTATTTAAACGGGGATAGCAGATCCATTCTATGTGTCATGCTTGATCATTTCGCGATATTGCCATATTTTTGCTGAAAGGATATAGTAGAGAACATCGACGATAAAGTTCGCAACTTTTGGTCGCTGATAAAAAAGCCTTGCCTGTACCGGAAGTAGCGTGACGTCACAGGTTGAAGGGCTCCTCACATTTGCACATTGTTTACACCAGCAGCGAGAGCGATTTGGACCGAGAAAGCGACGATTACCCCATTAATTTGAGCCAGGATGAAAGATTCGTGGATGAGGAAAGTGAGAGTGAAGGATTAGAGTGCAGTGCAGGACGTATCTTTTTTCGCTCTGACCGTAACTTAGGTACAAAGGCTCATTGGATTCCACACTCTCTCCTTTTTCTATTGTGGATCACGGATTTGTATTTTGAACCACCTCGGATACTATATCCTGTTGAAAATGAGAGTCGAGAACGCAAAATGGACATTCACAGTGACTTTTATCTCCACGACAATACAGCGTGGCGAAGCCTAGCAATGCTGTTGCTAACGACGCCATTGAAGCTAACTTAGCTACGGGACCTCGACAGAGCTATGCTAAAAACATTAGCTCTCCACCTACGCCAGCCCTCATCTGCTCATCAACACCCGTGCTCACCTGCGTTCCAGCGATCAACGGCGCGACGCAGGACTTCACCACGATGATCGGTGCGGTTGGCGGCCCGGAGACGGAGGAAGTCAACCCAGACAGGTGAGGACAGCGGCGCGGCGGCGGACGGTGTTGTAGCTTTCGACGACACCCCGGCCGCCATCAGAGTCGGCAAGAAAAATATATTTCCCCAAAGTTACGTACGTGACATGCATAAAGCGGCACGCACGGACGGGCAAGCGATCAAATGTTTGGAAGCCAAAGCTGTACTCACGGTAGCGCGTCTGCTATCCAACTCAAAGTCCTCCTGGTTGTGTTGCTGTAGCCAGCCGCTAATACACCGATCCCACCTACAGCTTTCTTCTTTGCAGTCTCCATTGTTAATTGAACAAATTGCAAAAGATTCACCAACACAGATGTCCAGAATAGTGTGGAATTTAGTGATGAAAACAGACGACTTAAGCTGGCTGCCGTGCTATTCCAAAATGTCTGCTTCAACCAGTGACGTCACGCGCAAACGTCATCATACCGAGACGTTTTCAGCAAATATTTCCCGGGAAATTTAAAATTGCACTTTATAAGTTAACCCGGCCGTATTGGCATGTGTTGCAATGTTAAGATTTCATCATTAATATATAAACTATCAGACTGCGTGGTCGGTAGTACTTTAAAATTGGCACACACTTACATGTTTTTGAAACAGATGTGTGTGTGCTGCTTAAAATAAAAGCAACAGCTGGGAGTCAATTTAATGTTTTGTCGTTGGATAAGGTTTAAAAACGAGTTAATGTCGCACATTTCTTATGACACAAGCCTAAAAGCTCAGTTTTACCCATCCACATTTAAGAAAATCCCCACTCTCGCCAGAGATCCATTGTTAAAGGCAAAAACCTTGTGTGGACGAGAGGCCAAAACACATCAACAAATATGCAATTTAAAAATATGCGTATTCGTGTGGACATAGCCTGAGGGGGTTCATCTAGTCCTGCGTCTGAAGGTTGAATGTTGTGCTATTATTGTATCATCTTTCTAATCTAGTGCATCTTTTCATCTCAGAAGGTAAACTCTAGGTTTCTCACCTTTACATGCCCAGCAGGATAACAATCCCTTTTCCTCTGTACACCAGCAGGCAACACCAAGTATAGTTTGGCTGACATTGAGCCCTCATTTCAGTTGTGTTTCATGTCATCACTCCCCAGTCTGTCTACTTGGCCTTCTATTTTACCGGGGTTTGGGCCACTTACTGGTAATTTAGGAGTTCCTTTGGGTTCCAGCAGTTTAATGTTGACTGTTAATTGTACTGCATGCCTCTGTAAGCAATTGTTGTGAATGTTAAGTGCCAGGTTGAGGTGAACTGAAGCTACAACCACCGCATTCAAACACAAGTGTTTACAGTCAGGGAATTCCCAAGTCTGACTGAGAATTATTTCTTAAGTCAAACGTTTGTACTGTTGATTTTCTTTTAATAAAAAAAGGTACAATAAACCATTTTAAACACTATAATGTTTCCTGTGTGTCAATGTAGTAAAACATTTATTTTTTGCTAGCACGACAAAAACATGCAACCTATTGACTGTGTAAATGTACGCGTAAATTGTTGTCTGGTTGCCTCTCTTTATTTGCCCTGTGATTCCCTGGCATCCAGACCAGACTGTAGTCCGTCTTTTGTGTGATGTCAGTCGGGATGAGCTACAGCTTCCTGCAACCTTGAACAGGATAAGCAATATAGAAAGTGAATGGATGGGTATTTTGTTGAGATTCTTTGAAGTTTAATCTATCCAGCATGCATGTAATCAATGCTCGCTCATGCGATAATTCCCAGTGTTCATATCTGTAAATAGGGAAGAAATGGAAAAGCTATCTTTCTGTGTCAGGTGACTGCGCTACATTAAATGCATACAGAAAATAATATGGTTAAGATAATTATGTTACTGCTAGAGATGGGTACCGATTGCGGTACTTTTTTGGCACTAACCAAATTCCGCTGGCACCGATTCACGTAAATCTAACATTGCCATCGTACAGTATGACGTCACGCCTAGTTGGCCGGCCTTTCGCTCTTAGGCACTTGCCGATCACTCCAGCATCACTGAGAGCGGACTCAGCCAAATTACCTCTAGGTAATGTTGCATTTTTCAATGCCAACTAAGCAATTGACACTCAAAGAAATGTCAAGTAAGACTTAACTTTTCCAAAAATGTGCTAGCTTGATGCTAATATACTGTACATTGACTTTGAAATTGAAATGCTACTAATTAGCAATAGCAATTTTACATTGCGATTTAAACACCTCCAAATTTGTTAATGAAAGTTAAAACTAAGATGCACGTTACAAACAAACAGCGTGTGCGTAATAAATACATCCTTACAGTAATAATACTTTTGATGGCGCAACAAAAGACTAGAAAGCAAAGGACTGAGTCGCCAACACACTATAAACTATACACTATTGCATACTTGCCAACCCTCCCGAATTTTCCGGGAGACTCCCGAATTTCAGTGCCTCTCCCGAAAATCTCCCGGGACAACCATTCTCCCGAATTTCTCTTGATTTCCAGCCGGACTTAAGGCACGCGCCCTCCAGGTCCGTGCGGACCTGAATGAGGACAGCCTATCGTCACGTCCGCTTTTCCTTCATATAAACAACGTGCCAGCCCAGTCACGTTATAACATCTACGTCTTTTGGCGAGTGCACAACTGCACACACAACAAGAAGAAGACGAAGAAGACACAGTCATGGCTACGACGAGTGACAGAGAATAGAACGAGGATGGACAATTCAACCCTGAACTCACTCCTTTCCTGCAAATTAAATTTCACTGATGCTGCCTGTAATAGAGTGATCTAAGTTGTTTGTTGCCATCTCCTGGTGAATGTTGTGTATAGTGTTCTGTTGTTACTTTTTGGTTGGCCAACGGTTTACGTTGTATTGCGCACCCTGACGGCAAGTGTGGGAGTCGGTTCTGAAGTATGAAGTAAAGAGACGTAACGTCATCACCTCGCCTAGAATTGACTCCAACCCAGAATATTACACTGCCCATACGTATGCTCCTTCAAAGGCTGTGCTACTGGCTGCAAAGCATTGCACTTTCAAATACAACAATGAGTAAAGGAGTGTTATGTGTGTTTATATGTAAATAAATGAACACTGAATTTCAAGAATTTATTTTAATTATGTATATATATATATCTATATATCTATATCTATATATCTATATATCTATATCTATATATAGATATAGATATATAGATATAGATATATAGATATATATATATAGATCTATATATATAGATATATATATATGTATATATAAGAAATACTTGAATTTCAGTGAATTCTAGCTATAAATATCTCCCGAATTTGGAGGTCTCAAGGTTGGCAAGTATGCACTATTGCCATCTAACAACTTGGACTTCCAACTGTAAATGAGACTCAATGATGCCATAATAAAAACACCTATAACAACTGAACGACCGTTATCATAATCAACTCATTTTTAAGTGTTGCAATAAAACATTTGATTTTCTTATCCAAAATATTAATATTCAACACACACAGAAGTAACAAAAATTGGTACCATTGAGTACCGGTATCGTTGGTACACTATCTGTTCAAGTGTGAATGGGACCCATCTCTAGGGTTACAACTTAGCACTATTTAATAAACACATTATGCTTAATAAAGCAAAGACTTAAGGGTTTTCCCTTAAATCAGTTACAATTACTTAGTTTTTCAAAACGTTTGGTCATTTTTCTCTAAAGTTGTGCTTTAAATATACTTGTACACATTTTACTGTGAACTGGGGTCTCTTAACATAAAGTTGGGAGAATGGATGAGACAGATGTTTACAATGTAACCATTCGGTCAAAAAAACCCAACGCTCTTCTGTGGAAATGTCCAACACCCACTTCATGCATCCAAGACATCACCCCAGCAACAATGATCAACCCACAGTCCTTCCTACATACACCTTTTCCAGGTGTGTGTTTTCAAAGTAAAGCAAGCAGTAATTTCATATTGTCTTAACCTTTTTATGGCTCCAAAATAATTATCACTCTCATCCTTACCATTTAGCCTGTCATCATTGCTGTCTCACCCTGCTAAAACCATTCCAAAGCTGAAGGTTACTGCGTCATTATTGTGCAATTTGACTAAAACTGTTCGTATTGTATGGAAAGTTAAATATTGTACCTTCTACATGTTTTACTTCTATGTATCTTTATTATAATTATGACAATATTCTTCACACACCGCTGTCACCAAATTGCTAGTATTCCGTCACATGACTTCTTCCCGAAAGTGAAAACCAGTGGTGTACAAAAGAGGCTAAAATTTTCCTGCAAAAAGCAGATACGAGCAAAAAAATCTAACTATGCAATGGAATCTATCTCTATACTTAATCAAAAAAGGTTTGTTGAGTGATATCATTGATTATACGTCATTCGCGTTCCCAGACATATCGAACTGTTGTGCTCCAGACATCGTTCTACATGACAAAACAGATGGAAACTTTGAAAACCAAGGAGGTCTACAATTTCTTTGTGTATCGTTGGGTCAAGGAAATTGGTATCAAACCTCTCCCAGATAAATATGCATAGTTTTTTCTCGGGTAAGGTTGCATTTCATGATTAACTTCGCGTCTACTGCCATGTGTGTGAATGTTCTCATTCATCCAGATCATTGTCATCTCAGGGCACTCAATAGACCGCAACTGGACTGTTTGGTTTGTCTTAGAAGACTTTTCGCCTCTCATCCGAGTAGGCTTCATCAGTTTGTGTTCATAGACTTTAGTCTGGACTAGATCTGACCAATCTAGGTCCATGAGCATGAACTGATGAAGCCTACTTGGATGAGAGGCAAAACATCTACTATGACAAACCAAACAGTTCCGTTGCGCTCGATTGAATGCCCTGAGATGTCTACTGCCACGTTTGTTGCTGTTGCATGTGCCGAAGTCTTTCTGCATTGTGACAAAGTTCTTGTTGGTTCTCCATTGCGGCATGCTAGCTCTAAAAGAGTGTTAAAAGTAGTGTTACATGACACCGATTTACTTGAATAGCACACATGATAATAGCAGCAAGTTGTTTTTATGATTGGTGGTATGTTTGGAAGGAAAATCGAGAGCCTGTCCAAATTTGGCCTAGCGTAAAATCTTATAAGCCAAGTGCTAGTATCAAAGCCAATACATGTCATCTATTTTAGTGTTTCTTAACCATAGCACCCCCCAGAGAGCCACCAAAAATACATTATGTTATGTTTCTCAGCTGGGGTTTGTATGAGCCAAAGCGGTACTCAGTTGTAATACACTCTTCATTACTTGTGGTAGTATTGACAATCTCAAACAAATAGAAGAAGTCTAGAGATGAACTAATAGAGACGTTTATTAAGTGCAAAAATATGACTAAAGGGTGAAGTTATATTTTCATTTGAACTTTAATTGTATTGATAGTTTAGTTAAGAAACATATTTTTTTATTGATTTACTTTATTTTAGCACAACATAATTGTGTGTAAAAAATTATTCTTTAAAGTAAGTTATTTGAGTCCCTTCATATGCCGTATATTTGGTTAGTACTTATTTTCTTATCAGCCTGACCTAAGCCGAAGGTTTATGTGTGAAATAAATAATAATTGTGATTAACACATGGATTCATATTATTTGACAGGGTTGTAAACTGTAAGTAGGTTAGATATAATTATTGAGTACGATTAAAATCAAGAGGAAGATTACAGTTACCCGGTAATATTTGTGTGGGCCCCAGGCCCCTCGATAGTGGAAAAGTTTGGCCCTGGGGTAAAAAAAAAAGACCATGTGTTTACCATGAATTGATCTACGTGGACCCCGACTTAAACAAGTTGAAAAACTTATTCGGGTGTTACCATTTAGTGGTCAATTGTACGGAATATGTTCTGTACTGTACAATCTACTAATAAAAGTTTAAATAAATCAATCAATTTATGCAGGTATAGAAGTATTTAAGATAATATTAACATTTCCAACTAATAATCAAATTTTGCTTGTGTATTTCTTTTGCAAACAGGCCAAAGTATCTCTCTTACAATATTTCCTCTTTGTCTCTGTCTCTAAGATGTGGCCAATGGCAGTACGGGCTACCGGCCGCCACCTAGGACCAAGGAGGTGGTCATCAATGGCCAAACAGTCAAGCTTAAGTACTGCTTCACTTGCAAAATTTTCAGACCACCACGTGCCTCCCACTGCAGCCTCTGTGACAATTGTGTGGGTGAGTTAATCAAACTTATGCATTTTAATGTGTTTTATTCTCGTCATTTTCAACATTTAGGCTGTTGACATAAAGCCATAATCACAAAAACATTTGAATCACATGCACCTTTAGGCTCTGCTTTCATTTTGACTTCAGTCACAAAACAATAATTTGTGAGAATGGGTGAATAAAATCTGTCGTAGTTAGGATATCTGATTATAGTCATTCCCATGCTTTGCACTGCAAGATGTTACTCAGTTATGTAAGACTGATTGTGACAGACTTATTTTTAAAATCAGGATTGATTTAACCCAAAATGAGCAAAGATCTATCCGAAATCACATTTGGCTATTGGTTATCAAATGTTGAAATGTTACATGAAGCTTTTATGGAACTGCACTGCAGGTATCACAGCAACAGCCTCGTTCTGTAAATGTCAGTGGGATAACAAGCTCTTAAATAAGTAAGCAGTCACAATGGATCAGGCCCCCTGCTGAATATAAACGACAAAGAGGGTGATCCACAGAGAAGTGACAGCTATCATTTTTATTTTGCACACAATATATATGTTTTGCTTGTACAGGAGACAGGAGACCCAGACCATGTGTGCATGTTTTACACTTTTAGCCAGATGTCAGTGGGATTTTTTTAATTACTAAACATTTTTAAATGGCTTATGACTAGATTACAGTTTGATGATCTCCAACTAAGATTACAGTTTAGATGTAGATCATCAAATAAGGCTTAAGTTTTTATATAGCACAACAAAGCCATAAAATAAACACAAATAATATTGTATTTAAAAGAACCACCAGGGGATTAGAAAAAGGCGCCTTATGTATAACTAACCATATTATCTAAACCTGTATCCACCCCTCAGTTTGGATTAATTAATGACCAATTGATAAGACAAATGTAGTATTCAAAGTTGTGTGTGATTCATCATTCACCTTCATGCTTTCAAACATTTCAACTAGATATTGATGACTAAAGGCTAGAGCAGGTCTCCTTACATCAAACAACAACAGCAACTCTAAATATTAAGTTACAAATCTACCACTGTGGATAGCTACAGGTCCACATTTAGAAATGAAGTGTGAAAAAATACTCGCTTTAAAGTCCTTAGAAACATTAGCTGCTTTGAAGTACGGTAAATTGGCATTCATTAATTTGACCTTTCATAAATTGTTGAGTAATGTATTTATTATTTGCATACATGATACTGTCTGTTAGTCAGCAAGACCGGTTGCAATGTACGTTGTTTCCCCAGTGTTCAAAAATATGTGTTGAATTATTTTCTTCCTAAGAGACCTTAAATTGCCTTTTCAAATTTTAACACAGACTGAGATGATCTGCTCCGTTTGCAAATGTTCCCAATCATTTTCAATGGTAACTATGGATACCAACATGAACTTTGTGACTTTAAAACATCAAATTTATTGGCCATAGTTTAGTCACAGTTGGTTTTCCAGTAATTTTGGCCTATTTTTTTTGCTTGGAATTAGTTTACATAACTAGCTATTTTTCACATTGGGTGTCTATTTTGCCAAGGCAGAGGGACAATTCACTTTACCCCACATTTTGGACAGATGTGGATTCCCGCTGTTTGTTTACATGCTCTCAAGTAACTGGGTTGTTATATTTAAACAAGCATCTGGTGTCCCAACATTAAGCAATACATAAGGTCCTCATGTACAGGGATATTAAAAAAACAACGGTTTTATACTCTACTCCAGTCACTGAAAAAACTAATTACAGCGCTACCTCAATTTAGGAACTTCATTGGTGTAATAATAATTCTAAAATCCAACATGCCTTTTAGAAAGAAAAACAAACTTTTAGACCAGAGGTCTTCATCTAAAATTAAAATTGGTCCAGATATACAGCATTCGGGGCGGTATAGCTCGGTTGGTAGAGCGGCCGTGTCAGCAACTTGAGGGTTGCAGGTTCAATCCCCGCTTTTGCCATCCTAGTCACTGCCGTTGTGTCCTTGGGCAAGACACTTTACCCACCTGCTCCCAGTGCCACCCACACTGGTTTAAATGTAACTTAGATATTGGGTTTCACTATGAAAAGCGCTTTGAGTCACTAGAGAAAAAGCGCTATATAAATATAATTCACTTCACTTCATTTCCTCAGACAATTGTCGTTTGGTGTTTTCCGGTTTTAAGACCAGATGTTTTGGGGGCAGTTCATAATGGGTTTGTTTTAGCATTGGCTTTGCCAGCTAACGGTGGGGAGGTTTGTAATGACTCTTTTTCTTCATGGCGGGGGCATGCAACATACTCAGCTAACAACTAATAATTCTAATGGATGCTTGCAACTTAAAAACTAATAAAAAGTCGATAGACAGTTCCTATTTCAAAATACTTGTAAGTTTAAATTCATGTAAGCTGAGGTACCACTGTATTGCATTAATTCAATTTGAAAACAGCTTTTTAAAACACATGTAAACACCATAGTTAAATCCTGCTTGACTTTTGTTTTCAAGCATTTGCAGAACACACGGACACTGTGATTACCCAGATCATAAATGATCTCCTGAAAACGCTGACATTGCCAAGAAAGCATGCCCCCTAAAGAAGCAGGAGAAAATTTAAGGCACCTGAGACGCCAGTTGCAGAGTCTACGTCAAGTTAAATAGTGAACCAGAGGATACTAAAATACCTGTTGTCAAATACATCTAGGAACTGATCAGATGCTGTAGTTTGCATCATCTCGACTACAAAATGAAAGGCACTACTCATCAGTTGAGGATGACAACACCACAATATTAACGTAAATCGGGACAGTTAATTTATTTTTTAATGATATTTGCCTATTCCAACAATATCAAGCAATGCATTTTATTTATTAATGCACAATACAACATTTCAGTCGTATTTGACTGAAGTACTTATTCATAAATTCCTATTTTATTATTATTATTATTATTTTTTTTTTTTCTATCTATTCTTATCCATGCTTTCATACTCTTAAATACTCCTAATTATTTTGTCATTTTTAGAATCTTTATTTTTAATATCCTTCTTTTCTTTTTTGCTTTATAACTGCACAAACTATATTTAAAAAAAATTTTTTTACTACTATCTATTGTCATTAATTCCTTCATCTCTGTACAACATTTGCTTGATTGGGCTGCACTTACGAAACATGCCAATTACTATACTAACATTTAAGAAATTATAGTTGTAAATTGGCAGTATTACACAATACTCATTTTATAGATTAGAATAAATGATAACCTGTCATTTATTACAGTTACAGTATATGATCATTATTGTCATTGTCTGCATAGCCAACCAACACTCTTTGCTTTGTATGTTTGTTGTGCAATATATGTGTGTGTAAAAAAAATGTGTCCTAAGAGTAAAGCCATTTATCAAGGACATGTTGCATCTTCTTGCGCAGATAAATAATTCCCATTAGCCCAGTACAAAATAAAATGTTCTTCCCAATTCCACCTGTTTTTAGCATCTTACTTTGCTGCGAGTTAGCTAATAGACCAAATGGGCTAGCTAGCTAGCTAAAGTAACAATAGCACAATGAAACATAAATATAGAATTTCAATATAAATATGAATAAGTAAAAAAAAACCAATACAAACAGTAAATAATGAGGTTTTATACAAAAAGACAATTCCAAAAAAGGAAAAATCCCCAAAAGCATGTGTGTGAGTGAACATAACCCAAGGACTTGACTCTCCCCCTGTCTATGCAGAACGGTTTGACCACCACTGTCCCTGGGTGGGGAACTGCGTGGGAAAGAGGAACTACCGTTTCTTCTACATGTTTATCCTTTCGCTGTCCTTCCTCACTATCTTCATCTTCGCCTTTGTCATCACACACATAATTTTACGTGAGTAAAACACACTTATGAATGTGATTTAATCCAGGGGCTTCCAGGTGTACTGTATATGTTGTAATAGTAACCAGTTACTGTTGATTTTCTCATTGATATTGAATGTACAGGACAAAAACTACCGTATTTTCCGGACCATTGGGCGCACAGGAGTATAAGGCACACGGCCGATGAATGGTCTATTTTCGATCTTTTTTCATATATGAGGTGCACCGGATTATAGGGCGCATTAATATGTCTTACCTTATTCACACACCTTAATAATACTCGTACGTTAAAGCATAGTACAATCCATCAAGCGGTGCGGCTTCATAGCTTACCAAAGTCGTACTAAAACATTTTGATACATTTTTGAGCGCTGTGTGTAATGTTCTGCATTTTCAATGGAACATATAAAATGTTGGTGTTGTTTACTTGAGTAAAATTGAAGATTACACGTATCTCTTGTGTGTGACTGCCATTATATTGCAGTCTACACGTATCTCCTATGTTTGACTGCCATCTACTGGTCACACTTATCATTTCACCATGTACCAAATGAAATAGCTTTGAGGTCGGTAAGCAAAACCAGAATTATTCCGTACATTATGCGCACCGGGTTATAAGGCGCACCGTTGAGTTTTGAGGGAAAATAGGTTTTTAAGTGCGCCTTATAGTCCGGAAAATACAGTAATTGTTGTCCTCAGGTGTAGCACCAGCTCATCCTTTTACATTTACATTGTATCTGGTTAACATTACCAAAACCTGCAGCCTGTGATCCCGATGTATTTTGCAGAGCTGTTACTTAAAGAAAAAACGACTTTGATACTTCTGGTGTATGTAGGTCCAGCCGCACAGCTGCCCAACATTGTTTTTTTTGGTCTGTCCTTGGGCAGATGGACATTAAATTGAAATGCCAATATAATTGGGCACTGTGCCTTGAATTCGCAGCAGGTAATAATTCCAATGCGTGTATAACCCAACATCTGATACCCTCAGAGCTTTTCACACTGATGGAAGTTATTTCTTTGCATCTCTGTTTCTACAGGCTCCCATCAAAGTGGGTTCCTCACTGCTCTTAAAGACAGTCCAGCCAGATATCCTTTTCATCACAAACTTAAAGGGGAACTGCAGTTTTTTCGGAATTTTGCCTATTGTTCACAATCATTATGAGAGGCAAGAACACATATCTTTTTTTATAATTTTAAAGATGATTTAAAAAAATGTTTGAAAGATGCGGCTAATGGGAGTTGTCGTTGTAACCTTTAAAGCCCTCTAAAACAACTTCAGAACTCAAATACACTTTACGGTGATACTTGGACACGTCATCAGTGATAAACCCAGGGTCATAGGGTGTTTCAGGTCTTTAATCATCAGACACCCTCGCCTGGGCGACCCAGCCGGGGGTGATCATACCCTATGGATCCACAGCCACCTGGAGGCCTTCTCTGCGGCCTTGAGGATGTTCATAGTGGCTTTTCTTGACTGCAGTTCTCTGATGCCAAGGAGTTTGAACACTCGCTGAGGGGAGTGACCTGCAAAACCTCTGTAATCAACTTCGATTGGTTCGCAGCGGGATTTCCAGCCACTGCTACGGCCCTGCTTCGGTATTTCGCCCTCCTGTGCTCATTGGCTTCCCCAATCCTTCCTCCCAGGTAACAGTCAGCTCCACTAGCACCACTTGCTTGGTTGACTCCGATGTTAACACCATGTCTGGGTGGATTGAAGTGGTAGCGATGTTGGCCGGGAACTTGAATTGCCTTCCCAGGTCAACTTGGAGCTGGCAGTCAGGAGCGATGGAGAGGAGCCCCCTGATGAGTTGGGCTGGTGGTTTGCCTTCTGCCCTGCTTTGAGGACTGCAATTGGCTGCTTTGGTGCAATCTGGAACTTGGTGTTGTGTATCACTGTGCAGATGGAATCCGCCAAAGATTTTAAGACTTGGTCGTGTCGCCAGCAATACCGCCCCTCCGCAAGAGCCTTTGGGCAACAGCCCAGGATGTGCTCCAAGGAGCCCCTCCTCTGGCCCAGATTGCACTCCAGCGTGTCTGCTAGGCCCCAGGTGTGCAGGTTGACCGGGCTTGGGAGAACATCGTACACAGATTGAATGAGGAACTTTGTGGTCAGTTTCAGCTTTCCAGAGCTCTGCCTAGGTAAGTTTCCGAGGTTCTGCATGCTCCCACCTTGTCCACGCCCCTTGCTTAGACATGCTGACCATATTGCTGCAACGTTCTTCTTCCACCTCTGCACGGATCTCAACGTTTTATATACACAGTGAAAGTCTATATATAATGTAGTAACAGACACATTCATAACTATATGTAATATGTTCAATATTTACCGTATTTTGATAATTGTAATCATTTCCGGGACTGATTTCTTTCACGGATTGATTTCTGTTTCCATAGCAGCCCACGTCTGACTTCTGGCAACAAGTGTGTTCTTACTTCCGGAATCAAACACGAGTGTGTTCTAATCATGGCAGACTTTGTAACAGACAACGGAAACGACTATTTGAGGATTTACAAACTTTTGAAGCTAATTATACTGCTGCTTATAGACGCAAGCACAAAGAAAGAGTGAGACGTTGGAGCAGATGGAAGCCGGGAGAGGGGGATAAAAGCGATTTTAACGCTATAAAAATGGAACTTGGAGCCAAGCTATTTCGACATAAATGAATTGCTTACCCAAAATCAGAAGGAAAACGTCCCTTGCCAGCTGGACCAGACGAACATCTGTCCGTTGAGTGAGTCATTTTAATATTGATCATGAAACACGCAGCACGCCATGCGTGGTAGTAGAACTACAGTACATAGGCTGTCTAGCTCAGCTGTGTACAAGTAAAACATGAATTTTGGGCTAATACTTTACCGATACTGTAATATGATTGTTCATGTTTTTCAGTCAGTACAGATTGGTGTTTGTGGAGGTTGCCCTCCAGGGGGTTCTTCAGACCACCAAGCACAGAGATGAGAGCCCGTTTCAGGGTTACAATATTGTTTTATTTTGACGTAATGTCCCAGGTTGCTTTTCAGCAATTGTCTTTTAGTCTCTTTTCAGTCTCCCTCTCGCTCTCACGCCAGCTCCCCTCCAGCTCCCACTCCGTCTCTCCTCCTGGCTGCTGCTTATAACAGAGCGACAGGTGATTAGATAACAAGGCCCAGGTGGGCCATCTACGCACCTGTCACTGATTTCGAGGCCGGTCCTGGCACACCCCACTTCGCTGCAGACCTGCAGGCCAAGCCCCCCTCCACATATCTCCACCGCCAGACGCAGGCCGGGAAGACGTCCGGCCGCGCCTACTCCCCCCACCCCCGTGAGGGAGCGGGAGGGGAAGTCGGCCACGGCCATCTGCGCCCCCGGTCTGTGGATCACCTAAAATTGTAGGGTTGTAAAGCTAGATACCAACGGGTGATCCGCGCGTTGGCATCTTTCATGCGGTGGAGCCACTGGAGGGGTTTGTGGTCCGAGCAGAGACTGAATGAGCGCCCCAGAAAGTAGTACCGGAGGGCCCCGACCGCCCACCGGATGGCGAAGCACTCCCTCTCCACAGTGCTGTACCTCGTCTCCCGGTCTGAGAGCTTCCGGCTGATGTATAGGATGGGGCGGTTGACGCCCTCTACCTGCTGGGACAAAACATCTCCCAGTCCTCTGCCCGACGCATCAGCCTGCAGACAAAACTGGAGAGAAAAATCAGGCATGTGCAGGACCGGCTTCTCGCAGAGGGCCTTTTTAACCCTCTCAAACACCTGCTGGCACTGCTCCGTCCACTGGACCAGATCTGGAGCACCCTTTAGGGTGAGGTCAGTTAGTGGGCTGGTCAGGTCCGCAAACCGGGGGATAAACCACCGGTAGTAGCCTGCCAGACCCAAAAACTGCCTCACCTCTTTTTTCGTCTTGGGGGTTGGGCAGGCCGCAATTGCCGCTGTTTTGTCTACCTGCGGGCGCACCTGCCCTCCTCCCAAGTGGTACCCCAAATACTGTACTTCCCTCCGGCCAACTGTACACTTCGCCGGGTTGGCGGTGAGCCCCGCCTGCCTCAGGGACTCGAGCACTGCCCCCACCCGCCGCCTCAGGGACTCGAGCACTGCCCCCACCCGCCGCATGTGTTCTTCCCAGCCGCTACTCTAGATGATGATGTCATCCAGGTAGGCGGCCGCGTATGCAGCGTGAGGGTGCAGCACCTGGTCCATGAGGCGCTGGAACGTGGCGGGCGCACCGAACAAGCCAAACGGAAGTGTCACAAATTGGTATAAACCTTCCGGAGTGGAAAAGGCCGTTTTTTCCTTGGACTCTGGCGACAAGGGAATCTGCCAGTAGCCTTTGGTCAAATCCAGTGTCGTAAAAAAACGAGCAGTGCCCAGCCGATCCAGGAGCTCGTCGACCCGGGGCATTGGGTAAGCGTCAAAACGTGATACCTCATTTACCTTGCGGAAATCCACACAGAACCGCACAGACCCATTCTTCTTCCCTACTAGAACGATGGGGCTGCACGGGATTCTTCTATTACGCCCAACTCCAGCATGGATTTTAATTCCTCCCGAACCACTTAGTGTTTGTGTTCGGGGAGCCTGTAGGGCCGAGACCGCACCGTAACACCCGGGCTGGTCTCAATATGATGTTGGATGAGTTTTGTGCGGCCGGGCCGAGTGGAGAACACATCAGAAAAGCGCTGCTGCAGCTTGGCAACATCCGCTTTCTGTGCTAACGTGATCTGATTATCACAGAGGAGGGGGGAGGGCAGGGCAGAGCACGGGATCTCTGGCACAAACTCCTCCTCGACCACCATCACCATGGAAACCGGCTCCGCCTCCTTCCATGCTTTCAGGAGGTTTAGATGGTAAATTTGAGTGTCTCCGCCCCGGTCCGAGCGTGGGACCTCATAATCCACATCACCCACTTGCCGTGTGACCACAAAGGGTCCTTGCCACCTGGCGAGTAATTTCGAGCTGGACGTTGGAAGTAACACATGCACTTTTTCTCCCTGTAAAAATTTTCTTAGCTGAGTCCCCCTGTTATACAAGCGCTTTTGACGTTCCTGGGCCCGGAGCAAATTCTCGCGTGACAAGTGCCCCACCGTGTGGAGTTTTGCTCGCAGGTCCATGGCGTATTGAATTTCATTTTTGCTGGGTCTTGGACCCTCCTCCCAGCTTTCTTTAATTATGCGCTACACTCTTTGTGGAGATGGAGCGCAGCGGCACGGCTTCGGGATAACGAGTTGCGTAAGCCACCCGGACAAGCACAAAACAAAATCCCTGTGTGCTCGGGTGGAATGGTCCATTGAGGTCCATACCAATTCTTTCAAAGGGGACCTCCATGAGTGGTAATGGGCGCAAGGGCGCCTTGAAGGTGGCCACTGGATTGACCAGCTGGCAGTCCGGGCAGGCAGCATACCAGCGGCGCACGTCTGCCCGGATGCCCGGCCAATAGAATCGGACCATTACCCGATCGAGTGTCTTATCATACCCCATGTGGCCAGCCATGGGGTTGACGTGCGGCACCAACAACTGGGTGATTTTCTCTCCTGTCTGAGTGTCACGGCTCACTCGGTATAATCTATCCCTAATGATTGCAAAATGAGTGAATACCCGCACTGTTCCCGGGCGCACCAGCTGACCATCGATGGAAACCACCTGGTCCCAGGTCGCGCGCAGAGGGGAAAATCCTCCGTAGGGTGCCAGTGGGGATCCGGGGGGGCTTCCCGCGAAGCCCCCGCAAGTTCCCCCTCGGCAGTGTTGGATGAACCAGCGTCGCCACTGAGAACCTTTCCTACAGGCCGTGAATGCACCCCTACACATTGTGTCACTAAATGGTTAAACCCCGGTCAATTTGTACCCAAAATTACGGGGTGCGTAAGGTGCACACTTACAGCAACCTTGACACTATGCTTTTGCCCATCATACAAAATTTCCACTGGCACCACTGGGTACTCGAGCACATCCCCATGAACACATCTAATTTTCACCCGTGCTGCCTGCCTCAAAGCCTTAGGTCGAACCAGGTTCTGGTGGATTATGGACTGCTCGCAGCCCGAATCCACCATCGCCCGGTATGTACCCCCTTGTAACCTTACCGGTATACAGTACGTCTCACCCGGGCCGGGGGGGGCACTGGAGGGCCGGCCACCCGGATCACCTGCCTCACCTCCACCCGCGGAGGTCCCTGACGCACGTAACCGGGCCGCCCACGCCTCCAGCACGCCTGCCCACGCGTTTGAGGGGCCGTCTGCGCGGGAAATGTTGTATAAGCAGAAGCTGGGACCTGCGGAGAAAGAGCAGAGGGAGAGTCACATAGGTAGTGCTTTGGGACCGGCGATACCTCCTCCTCCCGTTGCGCGCTCGGTCCGCGCGGTGTGGGTGCCGGTCGCGCCTCGTAGTGCACTGCCAGGTGGTCCTCGGCGAGGGTCACTGCCGCTGCCAGGTACCGGGGCAGGTGATACCGGACCCTGTTTGCCGTCCGCGCCGGGATTGCCTTCAGGAACTGCTCCACAAGTAGTTGCTCCATTATCTGCTCGTCCCCCTCCCTCGGCTGCAGCCAGCGCGTCGCCGCCTCTTGGAGTCGCTGACCCAGCATGAACGGGCGGTCCTCCTCCTCCAGCCGCAGCGCCCGGAACCAGCGCCGGTGGTCTTAGGTGGTGCAACCGGTCCGGTCCAGCACCGCCCTCCTCAGTTCCGGGAAGTGCACAGGGGAGACCGCCGGCAGGCTGAGCGCCGCTCTCTGCGTCTCCCCTGTCAGCAGTGGCAGGAGACGAACGCCCCACTCTTACCTTGGCCACGCACATGCCTCTGCTGTGGCCACAAAAATGTCAATGAAGGCATGGGGGTCTTCCTCCTCCTCCATGCGCTGCACGGCGACGGCCGCTGATGTCGGCCGTGCCGTTCCCACCCGGTCCGCCAGTGATTGCAGGTTTTGGCCCTGCTGGGCCATTTGTTGGCGGACCGCCCGCCTCCAGCTGCTGGGGGCTGGCCGCTGTCACTCTGGCGAGCACGCTCGCCAACGCCGTCAGGGGGTCGGCTTCCATCGCCTCAGGTGGTCTGGCTTGGTTGGGCGCCAAATTGTGGAGGTTGCCCTCCAGGGGGTTCTTCAGACCACCAAGCACCGACATGAGAACCCGTTTCAGGGTTACATCCATCCATCCATCCATTTGCTTGTCCCTTTTGGGGTCGCGGGGGGTCGCTGGAGCCTATCTCAGCTGCATTCGGGCGGAAGGCGGGGTACACCCTGGACAAGTCGCCACCTCTTCGCAGTTCAGGGTTACAATATAGTTTTATTTTGACGTAATGTCCCAGGTTGCTTTTCAGCAATTGTCTTTTAGTCTCTTTCAGTCTCGCTCTCGCTCTCACGCCAGCTCCCACTCCGTCTCTCCTCCTGGCTGCTGCTTATAACAGAGCGACAGGTGATTAGATAACAAGGCCCAGGTGGGCCATCCACGCACCTGTCGCTGATTCCGAGGCCGGTCCTGGCACACCCTGCTTTGCTGCAGGCCCGCAGGCCATGCCCCCCTCCACAGTGTTGTATTGCAGTGTTGTGCATTACAAACTCAAACGCGTTTTGTGCTGTTGCAGAAGCTAGCTTATCTCTTGCCGTTGTTAGCTTTTACAGCTAATACCGGAGCATGGCGATGTATTACTGCAATGGAAAGAGTTCCTCTGTGTTTGCTCCTACAATAACACTGCCGCTACAGCGTGGTTATTATACAGGTTACGGAACATAAATTAAGTATTGTTGACAGTTTTTTGATGCATTTTTAAAGTGATTTAGAGGTAGAATTGATTGCTCCCATTAGCTGCTTTGCTAGACACATAAAAAGGGATGATTTTTATACATTTTTTGTCTTTTTGTCTCTCATAATGATTGTAAACAATAGGTAAAATTCCAAAAAAGTGCAGTGCACCTTTAAGGCTCGCCATTTATTACGAAATGTTTCTTATTATAAGCTGCTGTCTTTCACGCCACTTGGTTGTTGGTTATTTGAATGAAATCTCCTTTTAAATCAACCCCTCCATTATAGGATGTGCACATCTGATTACTCCTGTTTGATTAGTCCTAACCCCAGCTTGCAAAACAGCAGCTCTATGTTAATTTTGCATCACATAACCAACCCCACCCACCACCAGTGTCATTAAGAATAGATGTTTAAGGCATGTGTGTGTGCAGTATATAGTGAGTAATTACGCCACACCTAATTCTGTAGTCACAATATTGTGCTTTGTAAGTAAAAGCACAGCAAACAGTGTTCATTCCCTGCATGCCATCACTGAACTCCACATCTAACAATAAACTGAGGTTCTAAATGATCAATCAACAGTCCACCCCTTTTTGTATCTTTATTTCCATGCTTTGGAATTAATTTTGGAGTGAAGATTAAGAAAGTTCATCAGTCATGTTAAGACCCACCTGTACTGATGTTGGGCTTATTTAACAAACAAAATGCAATTTAACTCAAATACAAACATTTTAATTTCAAATTGGTAGTATTTATATTCATAAACAGGCCTTTATCAGCAGGTCTAAGCAAAATGTATATAATTTGACTCAAAAAGCCAAGAACACAGAGCACTATCCAATCTAGTGGAGAGCCCAGGGCGCCATCTTTTTCTGCCATCATCTCAATGGCCTAGTGCCACAACAGTTTGTCTGGCAGAGAAATGTGTGTCAAGCTGAGCTCAGAAGGGTCTGTCCAGCAACACTTGGATAAAGATGTGCCGGAGTCAATATTGTCATGGCAGATCTTTGCACAAAGGCAAAGATGTTAGTTATTTGGGTTAGAAGAGGGCAATGACTCTGTCTGGGCCATATTGTATTAAAAAAGGGAAGAGTAAGAAAATATCTACTTGACTTATCCATTGTGTGCAGACTGATCTGACCATGTATCATTACGTGTAAAAAATTACATAAGCGTATGCTTAAAACGCCTGCAGGTACATTTCTGTGCTTCATTTTATATTCCTTCTTTGTTGCTCACAACTGTGGAATTACAAAAGACTCTTATGCTAAGATTCAATTACTGATATTGTAGGCCAGTCATGTTAAGGCAAGAATGTTTTTAGGCTATTTGTAATCTCAGCGCTTCATGTAGAGCAGAGCACATGAGCAGTCAAGTGAACTGATAACAAAGAACGATTGACAGGAGGACATTAGGCATTATGTTAGCTTGCTAGCACTGGTCCCTGCCTATGTACATGCTGCTAAACGTATGTGTGCATGTGTTCTTCCTTGACTTTACTCTGCCACTGTGTTGGAGGTGGTGGTGTGTTTCTTCTCTGTGTGGTCTATTGTGGGTCTTTCAGGCTTCCATACGTACTTGATCAGCTCCAACCAGACCACCAACGAAGATGTAAGTACTGATATAAATATACATCATAATGCCAAGTATTCTTTCATGATTTAAATGTATAATTGTGTATATGATTTAGGTCTGTCAAAAATAACGAGTTAACTACTGTGATAATCCACAAAAAATTATCGCTTCAGTCATGTCTACATACAGATTAATCGTGCAATTTATTTTGACCGGACATGGTCCTTTATTTTAACTGTGGATGGTTACCCGAACAGCGCCGTAGGTTGTTATTAGAGATGTAACGGTCAACGTTATAATGTTAAACCACGGTAAAACTTCCCATGGTTACTATTACCATTTTTAATTAAAATTATTGTAAGACCGTGATTGGTAACACTGATAAACTCACGGTCTGGTGACACTGCTCATTTACTGAAGAAGCAATTTAACACTAGATAGCTTGAGTGCTAACATGAAAATAAGAGATATGGAGGTTATTTTTGTCTTTAATACAAAAACTTTTTTTTGTCACTGAATTTTGTGAACTGAATTTTTAATAATGAAATTTAATCTTGCAAAACAGCATAAAAAAAGCAATTAACTGGGCTACCTTGGCATAATACAACATAATAAACACTTCTGACCACCAGGTGTGCAGTCACACACACTAGCACTTGACCACCAGGTGTCACGTCACCAGTGTTGGGACTAACGCGTTACTTTGTAACTGTAACGCCCGTTAATTTCGGCGGTAACTAGTAGTCTAACGCGTTTTTTTTTTTTTATATTCAGTAACTCAGTCACCGTTACTACATGATGCGTTACTGCGTTATTTTACGTAATTTTTTATGTAGTATCGGCTAGAAACAGAAGATCTGAGTGTGTTTTATTGGAGAGTTGCAGTGTCGTCCTTCTGATTCTTCCTGTGTCACAACAGGGACAAGAGAAGAAGCGCTGTGTGTGTGTCTGGGTGTGGGTGTGGAGAGGCGAGGGAGGGGGGGCGTGTCTGTGTTTACTAACAAGACATCATCGTGGAGCTGAAGCCGAGTTTCTTAACATGGAGAAATTCTAGACTGACCATGCGTCCTCTTTTCCCCGACATGTTCTCTTTTGCGGGGCTGTCCAGGCGGAGTTTCTTAAATGCCTCAAATGTCCGGCATTTTGAGTTAGGGTTGCATGTATTTTCAATGTACATTCAAGGTTAAGAAGGGGTTAAAAACATAACAAATTATGAAGGTGTGCGCACGCAGCAGCATTCGTGAGGGAGGGGCAGAGATAGAGAGCGCGAGAGAGCGAGGGAGTGGATTGACTGATTGAGACTTTTATTAGTAGATTGCACAGTACAGTACATATTCCGTACAATTGACCACTAAATGGTAACACCTGAATAAGTTTTTCAACTTGTTTAAGTCAGGGTCCACGTTAATCAATTCATGGAGAGACAGACAAGACACCCGGTTTGCTTGTATTTTTTTATTGTATCGGTTATCGCTTTCCGCCAGTGTTTTGTTTTGTTTATATTTGCCGGGTCAAATTTCCGTCCCCGTTTATTGCGTTTCTATTTTGATTCGCCAAAAGTTTTATCAATGACAAATACTGCCTCAGTTTGCACTCGATCAAGTTTACCGCGAGGGGCTGTCAAAATAAAGACTTCATGGTAAGCACTAAGGTGAGTGTAAAGTCAACATTTTTAACTCCAGTAAATGAGTTATTTTAGTCTTTTTGAGTCCATGGAAACTTCACTTTAATCTCCCGCTGGATCCATATCGTTCGAGGATCGAGGTAGGGTAGCTTCAAGCTAACCAGCACCCGAGCAGACTCCTCCACCCCAAAAACATACTTTGCAGGTCCAAAAACGGGGCAATTGTTTGCCTTTTGAAGTGTTAATGTGCGAGGAATGTTCAAAAGGAGTCTCTTGGAGAAGTGGCTGAAAAGTTAGCATCGCTGATAGTGACGTCATCACCGTCATTGTTTACTAAAGCAGAGATGGTGACTGTGCGTTATGATAAACACGAGTGCGTCGCCAGGCTCTGCTTTTTATCCATAGTTTTATCGATAGTTTTATCAGATTTAATTTTTTATTATCTATAGCAGGGGTGTCAAAAGTTTGCCCTGGAGGCCATTTTGCAGCCCACAGCTAATGTTTTAAAGGCCCACGGCACATTCTAAAAATACTATTAAAATAAACAAAAACATAACAAAAGTGAAATAAAAAAGCTTAAAGGGGAAATGTAATTTAGAAAAGCAAAGCTGCAAAGCTGTTTTTTTTTCTTTCAAACTGTCATTGCTCAAAACATAATATTGAATCAAAATCAATGTTATTATGAATTATTGACCTATTCAAGGTTCCGATTACTTCACATCAAATATTCCACTTTGAAAAATATTTTTGGTGGAAGATTTTGCATATTTTGTGTTTGCCATTAAAAACATTGTTTTGTTTGACAAAAAGGGTGGAAAACAAACAAACAAAAAAACAACATAAAAAAAACTAAACCATTTTGAAATGAGGATTAGATCTGTAGTTGATGTAGACTCCAGAGATTTAAGCGTTAATT
Organism: Entelurus aequoreus; assembly: GCF_033978785.1. Lineage (NCBI taxonomy): Eukaryota > Metazoa > Chordata > Actinopteri > Syngnathiformes > Syngnathidae > Entelurus > Entelurus aequoreus. Next base: position 46,136,974 of record NC_084733.1, on the reverse strand, counting down.
ATAAAATGTATGTATGCCCTGGCACACCATTATCATCATTTCATGTCCGAAGCAAAACACTTTTTACACTTTTATCCTGAAATAAATACACCTACAACTTATTAAATAAAAACATAGAAAAAACTACCAGCAGCGGTAAAGTTTAGATCCATGAAGGAAATAAGAAAGTGAATGAATGTTTATAACTGAATACATTTATGTAGACAAATTTGTTTTCTTTTTTTAATTTTTTTTTTTAATGAATTAAGATATAACAGGATAATGCATACGTTTATCTTTTTTTTTTTCAAAACGTTTACAAAAAAGTGGGACCCCAAAAATTTACTGTGGGACCCCATTTTTATGACTTGATGGGGTCCCTGGGACCCCATTTTGAAGATTCTTAGTGCCAACACTGCTGTCAACAGAGGAGAAAAAATGCTTTATTTAAATACATTTTTTATTTGTAAAGCAAGTTGGAGTATCATTGGCAAATTTTCACCTTGGCGTGCTGCCCGCCTTGGCACGCATGTTTGTGTCCTCTTTTTGGGATTTCAGAATATGGTCAGCCTAAGATATTCTCACTACTTTTCTTTTGTCGAGCACAAAGAAAAGAACATTTTAGTTAAATGTAAGTTGTGTCTTGGATCAAAGATCCTATCTACTGCCCAAAACAGCAATTCAAATCTGCTGAAACAGCTACAAAAGCAACATGCTACAACAAAGCTAGTAAAGAGAGACACACTTGACCTCCACCTCAAACAGCGGCTGGATTTTAACGGAGGCACTGCTAGCCAGGACAACATTGATAGAGCCATTGCAGCGTATGTGCTAGAAGACATGCAGGCTATTTCTACAGTGGAGTCACCCGCTTTCAGGCAGCTAATTAGCATGATAGCGGGCGTCAAACGGCAAATGGCATGAAAACATTTTCCAAGTTCCTGGACACAGTGGACAGTGAGTACATAAACATGGAAAGCAAGCTAAAGAAAACACTCCAAACTCTGCCTCTGCTCAACATTCAGCACTGAAGGTACACACACTCTGTCAATTCTCTTATATACTCTTTCATTCTAGACTTCTAGAGTGTTTGATTATCACATCACTTTAAATGTATAGACTATAAAGTTCACAAACATAAAGAGGGATCCTAGTGGGCCAGGCCAATCTTTAATTTTCTCTAAACTAAAACTTGGGAAACGTGTAGAGTGTTCTGGCCTTCAGTACAGTGTTGATCTCATGAAGACATGGTTTTATTTCACAATTCCTTGAGAGAAAAAAATGCCTGGTTAGGCTTTGTGTATGTCATGTGTACCTTCCTTGGGTGAAGCCAGGTTTACAGCTATGTTGTGACATGTTGTTATTATGCGGTTTGTTACTTATGTATGTTATGTTGCAGCTATTTAAAATAGTTTTGTCAATTTGTTCTGGCCTGAAATAAATTGGCCCTTTGAAACATATCTTTGTTTTTGTGTGTTGTATGTAGATCACATTGCTTAGCAGAGTTCAGTGATGCAAATGCATGTCAAGTTGATCAACAGATTGTATTATTCTCCAGTGCAATAAAAGTACTGAAATGAAGGCCAAAAGGGCATTATTGTGAGCTTTAAAAAAAAAAAAGTAACTAAATAGTTACTTTTCACAGTAACACATTACTTTTTGGTGTAAGTAACTGAGTTAGTAACTGAGTTACTTTTGAAATAAAGTAACTAGTAACTGTAACTAGTTACTGGTTTTAAGTAACTAACCCAACACTGCACCTCACACACACTAGCACCTGACCACCAGGTGTCACGTCACACACACACTAGCACCTGACCACCAGGTGTCAAGTCACACACACTAGCACCTACAATATATTGCTTTACATTGAATTTAGATACACTGAATTTTTATACATTGAAATTTTTAGCATAATTTGATGTAAAAAAAATTAATAATAATTTCATAATATTTAAATGCGAAAAATTAAATTCAGTTACAGTGTCAAAAAAAAGCTTTCGTAATAAAGACACAACTTAACCTCAATAAAGAGACATTAACATATTTTTCCATTAACAAACAACATTCCCCAATCTATACTTGTACAAACACATTACTGTCTGAGTTGTCTTGGAAGACGTTTTGCCTCTCATCCGAGTAGGCTTCATCCGTTCGTGCTCATAGACTTAGACTTAGACTAGTGGCTGGTGCCAAAATCCCAAATGTTTATACTTCAAAAACCAGGAGGGTGTGCCTGGGCAAGGATGGCTTTGCCCTACCATAGTGAGAAAAACAAATGTTTTGAAGCAAACGAGCAATCCTACTGTCAAAGCACACGACAGTCGTCAAAGTGTAATTTCCCCTCGTTAGCATTGAGGTATTGTGTGGCAGAACGTTCGCTGTGGATCGACTACTACCAGTCCAAAATAGTCGGAATCCCCCGCGTAACCATTCCATTCAGTTGTAAACAAATGGCACAAATGGCAGTGCATTCATCATTACACTGGATGGATTCATATATTAGGGAACCAAAACAACCACTAAGCCGACGCATGGCACAGCATTGACGGGCAAACTCTTCAGGCCAAGACTCAGCTGTCTTGTGACACAACCAACACATTTTTTTTTCTTTAATAAAACACAAAAACTTTTACAAATTGAAACGAATGATAAACATATTTAAACACTCAAATAAAAATATCCCGCCCTCTTACAGCTTCTCCTATGTAATGACGTATGTACATACGTACGTAACACATGCACACGCAATAGATTTAGGTGTTGTTAGCTAATAACAATTTGGATAACTAGCGTTGCCTATCATTGAATGTATATTCTATCATAACAACAACATGAGTGCAAATTGTCCGTTGCTTCTCTTGGACTGCTTTTGTATGTGCACACACCCCCTGTGCGTACACGTTGATGAGACCGGGTGAGTGACAGCCATAAACACCAATCATTTTTAGTCGAGCCGGTAAAAAATTTTTTACGTTAACTGTGTAAATGTGAAAAATATAGACAATTGTCAGACAAATGTGATCTGTTAAACCACTAATGGTAACATAAGCATTTCTTGTTATATTTTTTGTTTTGATGAATGTTACTGTGAGGAAGTTGCAAACAGCACCTGTAAGTAGCCAGAACGATATTATTATTAATATATTATAATATTATATTTATTTTGCCAAAAAAGTATACTGTGTGGCTATTTATTTATTATTGTATTTAATTTTCTAAATAAAACTTGCCTATAACAAGTGGGTATAAGTACTTTTTGAGCCCACCCAACAATACTGTGCAAACAATGATAACCGTGATAATTTTGGTGACAATAACAGTGATATGAAATGTTCATATCTTTACATCCTTATATGTTATACAATCTGTAATCAGGTCAATGCATACCATACATCAGTGCAAAGATGAGTGACGAGACTCCAACTGATGTACTCACTGGCAAATTTCACTTTAAAAAAAAACTTATTTGACTTTGGATTCAACTGTTACCAGGTTTTGAGCAAATAAATGACACAATTAAAAATGTATACATTTTAAAAAATGTTCCCGGATGACATTGCATTTGTGTCCAAATATTCAGGTTTTTTGTTAAGTTAATTTAAATTACACAATCAAGTAATAACCTGTGATTAGTCATGATCAATTAACATTTCAAAGTGTGATTAATCTGATTAGAAAAAAATAATCATTTGACATCACTAATATAAATATATAAATGTGTACCGTACCTCACAAAACGATGATATGCATAATGATAATGCAATGCACGATAACGCTAATATCTCAATATGGCAATACTGTGATTACAGATAATCGCCCTTATAGGGATGAAACAAAATGAAACCACAAATACATGTCATAGTTTATATATTGCAGCATGATTTAACCACAGTACAAAATCGCAATAGTGCAAAAACACAGTTTACTGTGTAAATAAATGTAAATCTAAGACCTCAACTGATTGTAACAGAACTTATCTGGAAACAATAAAAAAGGTTATTGAAGAGTTTTCAGAACTTTAACGTATATCAACAACTTATCATTTCAAACAGGCAAATTCCTAATCAAGATGAAAATAGCAAAAGTTGTACCATCCATCCATCCAGTTTCTACCGCTTGTCCCTTTTGGGGTCGCTGGAGCCTATCTCAGCTACAATTGGGCGGAAGGCGGTGTACACCCTGGACAAGTCGCCAAATTGAAGACAAACACTGGTTTACAAACTATAGACCTGTTTTCTTACTTCCACAACTTAATAACATTCTTCAATAATTATTTAACACCAGATTAATCCTAGTATTTTAATTAAACAAATTAGAACAACATTTGTAAAGTTACAAAGGACTTCAAGTTAGTGTTAATTGCAGATGACACAACTATGTTTTTTTCAGGAGAGAACACAGAAGGTAATACAAATAATAACACAAGAAATAACAGATTGGCAAGATGGTTTGATTTAAAACAGACTATCTTTGAATCTCAATAAAACTAAAATAATGCGATTTGGTAAGAGTAGAAGAGAAAGTCAAACACAAATACAAATAGACATTGTAGACATTGAAAGATTAAAATAAACCAATAGTTTGGGTGTAATAATAGATGATCAATTAAACTGGAAATCGAATATAAAAAACATAAGAAATATGTCAATAATAAATAAAGCTAAAAATTTTCTGGACCAAAAATCACTACATATTCTCTGCTGCTCGCTAGTGTTACCATATCTGAGTTATTGTGTAGAAATATGGGGAAATAACTGCAAAAGAACACTTCATTCACTAACCCTCTTAGAAAAGAGGTCAGTTAGAATCACATAATGTCAGTTATAGAGAACATTCATACTCTTTATTTATTTAATCATGTGTATGCACATACAGCATTTAAGACCTTTAATATATCAGTATGTGGAAGTAAATTGTGGAATGGATTAAACAAAGAAGTCAAACAAGGTACTAATATTGATCCAGTTAAGAGACTGTTCAAACTCAAAGTGCTTAAAGTACAAAGAAGAACAATTCTGATTAACGTCTTGAACCTTATTTAAAAATGAGTTAATCTTATTCATTTTATTATGTGAATTATAAATTATTTAACTATTTATTTTTGAGGACCTTATTTACTATTTTTGTTTGTGTTTAATACTAATTGACTTGCTCATTTGTCTATTAATTTATTTACTGTTGTGTTACAGATTGAGTACAAAAAAATGTGTTAGAAATTGCTACGAAACAAAAAGGGGTAGGATTAAATAATCTCTGTTTCTTCCTACTCCTTTTCGGTCATTTAAGTATAAACATAACACAAATGTTAAGCATTTAAATAAAACAATCAACATTTCTATTACTGGTAAGGATGGATTGATATAATGTTGATGAGTATGGCTTACAGTTAATGAAAACCTTGAATTAAAAATCTCCAAAATTTGAGGTTTTCAAAAACTGTAAGTCATGATCATAATAAAAGCCAAAATTATAATAAACAAAGGCGGGACATATCTCACTTTGCTCACTGGGCACAGTTTTCTTTTGCGAGCTCGGGGTGTTGGCAAACAAGGTGGGTGGCCAGGCATGTTTTTTTTAGACGCTTCTTACATACTATACTGACTTTGTCCCATCCACACAATAAAAGCTAAAGTCGTTTTAGCGATGCTCCTCCATGATGACATGTAAAACGGAGACTTGCCTCATTAAGGAGGAACAATGAAATACTTTTTTAGCAATAACAAAAAACAATCCACTGGCAAGAGTGCATTGACAATCAAATCATGAGGTTAAATACCGCAGTAGTTCAACAAATAGATGTTTGCCACAATCCTAATACCAAAAGCAATGTTTGCCAATTTCTGTATTTTTAAATATACAAGTACATTCATACTTTTGATGTCAGCTCGCTTCTTCTTTAATTTGGGTATTGTGCGCTATTAATAAAGCTGTATTAGTCTGACAGTTTGCAGCATGACCATAAAGCTCAAATGATGCTGTACACAAAGTGTGCGTCTACACACCATGCACACACATGATGGTTGTTGATTCTACCAAAGCTGTGACAGATGCTTTTGCTGTGTTCCAGATTAAAGGCTCGTGGTCTTCTAAAAGAGGGAAGGACAACTATAATCCTTACAGCCATGGAAACATAATCACCAATTGCTGTGCAGCACTATGTGGTCCCTTGCCACCCAGGTATGATGCTTATCACTTTGTGTTCCCAGATTTTTAGAGAACTGTCCCTTTATTGTCTATGCATTGAAACACAACATTTCCCACTCATTCTCATGGTCAGTTGTTTTGAATGACCAAAATAGAAATGTTGGTGTGAAGAACTGCTTTTTGTTTGAGTTGCCTGTAGCCTTTTTGGAATGCATAGTTGTTTAGACACAGCAAGAGCTTAAAAGATTTTAAGCGCTTCCTCACAAAAGAATGTAGAATGTAGAGCTTTCATTTCACGCTGCTGTTTATGTTATTAAAACAAATTTAACTGCCACAACAACATTCTCATGCTTATGTGGTTGTCAATGTTACGGCCATGCTCTTTCACGTCATCCCACATCATCTAAAGTTAAGAATGTGCTCTTTACCACCCATACAAGATGCTATCTCCTCTTATCTTTCTTTTCTTGCTTCTGCAGTCTCGCTGTCGATTAAATAACCACATGGATGCAGTTACTATGGACATTAACCCAGTAAAAAATGACAACACTCCCTAGCTGAGCACATAAATGTGTGCCAATAGGAATGTACCTGTAGATGCACACTCACCCTGTGCAAACAGGAAACAAAGTGCAGTGGATCTTTGTGACATTCTTTGCGTCACACGAGCATGACTCAACAATAATTACAGGAGGTTAGCAGGCGAGACCCTTCATGGCACAGGTGGCCGCCATCTGGCTGTGTGCTTGTGTTAGGCCACAGGAATCATCGCACTGCTGGATTCACCAGCCAGAAAGGAATGTTTGAACTCAGTCTCATACTATGCAAGCAGTGCTTCTTTCACGCCCCCTAACACACCTCGACTATTGTCTACTAATGTTCATGTTCTCTTTAGCATGGTATTTTTAAGTCGTAGTGTAGTTAAGTGTTGTCCAGAGCGACTCTTCAACCTTTGCATCAACCCAGCATGCTTCCACTTACACACACAATAGGCTCTGTTGGCAGTGCTGACTCACAAGGACCATCTGCACTCATGTAATGTAATATCTAGTAGTGAACAATACATTTCTCCTCTCTTTGTTTCTCCCTTACTAGTCTCATTGATAGACGGGGCTACATCCAGCCAGACACGCCGCAGCTGGCACCGCCAACCAACGGCATCACAATGTATGGTGCTACTCAGTCTCAGCAGAGCCACATGGTAAGACAGTCATCTGCTGCTTTGGTCACTACTGTCACATGCTAACATTTCGGACAGAAACATGCATGTTGAGGGCATGTCCACAGCAACATATTTGTATTTTTCTTTTTCTTTTTTTATGTGTTCTGGTCCTCCATCCATTTCTAACTGCATTTTAGGTCACTGTTCTTGCAAAAAGAGTGACGATTTAAAACAAATTTTCACTGATTGTTAATTAGTTACAGTACATTTAACACTGAAACTATGTAATTACTAACTGATTACTAAATACAGATTGTCTAAAATAGACGTTTTAGCACCCAGTGTTAAATTTTAGACACATTGAATGCAATTTCATGTCATAGCACATACAGGTGAAACTCGAAAAATTACGAATGTTGTGCAAAGGTTCGTTTATTCCAGCAATGAGATTTACAAAATAAAACTAATACGGTATATGACATAGGCTGATTACATGCAACTCGAGATATTTCAAGCCTTCGTTTGATATCATTTTGAGTATTATGGCTTACAGCTAATCAAGAACTTCAATTGAAAACATCTAACTTTGTATGTAATGAGTTTATATGACGTATTAGTTTCCCATTTGAAGTTGAATTTAGGGCTGGGCGATATGGCCTTTTTTTAATATATCGATATTTTTAGGCCATGTCACGATACACAATATATATCTCGATATTTTTCCTTAGCCTTGAATGAACACTTGATGCATATAATCACACCAGTATGATGATTCTATGTGTCTACATTAAACATTCTTGTTCATACTGCATTAATATATGCTCATTTTAAACTTTCATGCAGAGAGGGAAATCACAACTAAGTCAATTGACCAAAACTGTATTTATTAAACAGTTATTAAGCAGTGGCACAAACATTCATGTCATTTCAAAACAGAAAGTGCAAGATTGTCAGAGACATTTTAAAACAAGCCAAGAGTGCACTTTTGTGCATGATGTCACTAAGATGACATATCAAAACAACACTAAATTAAAGTGCACTTTTTGTATACAGAACGCCACTACAATAGTTTAAAACAAATAAAGTGCACTTTTGTGCATGATGTCACACAAGATATTTCAATAACTGTCAAATAAAAATTAGCTGCATAATAGGAAATCAAATAGTGTATGTCCTCCGCTGTGTGGTAGGTTACTGCGGACGTTATCTCCTTCTGTTGTTGACTATTTTTTTCATACGGTATTGATGTGGAAATGGTTGCCTCGGCATTTTGTTGGTATGGCACCGAACTAAGGCTGAAACGACGCGTCGACATAGTCGACGTCATCGGTTACGTAAATACGTCGACGCCGTTTTTGTGCGTCGACGCGTCGCATATTTACGTCACACTACCCTCATGGCGAAGCGCAAAGCAGACGATCAAAGAAGACGATGCGAGCGGTGCGAGCGAGGGGGGAAAAGCATGCCAAAAGTGGTCAAAAGTGTGGGAGTATTTCAATAAACGGCCTAATAATGTTGTTGTATGCACACTGTGTCAAGCGTAAATGGCCTATCATAGCAGCACAACGGCTATGAACGAACATTTGAAAAGAAAACCATCAACTAGTCAATCGTCCGCGCGAGCATACGTTGTCATCATTACACAAAAACATGAATGTGTCATTTGTATCTGCTAGGGGTGGAACGGTACGTGTTTTGTATTGAACCGTTTCGGTACGGGGCTTTCGGTTCGGTACGGGGGTGTACCGAACGAGTTTCTAAGCTAAAGCTAAAGTCTTAACAAGCTGCATTGCTCCTTCTGCCTCTGTCTCAGCACGCAGCATTGTCCCACCCACACAACCATCTGATTGGTACACAAAAAGCATTGTCAGCCAATCAGCAGTGTGTATTCAGAGCGCATGTAGTCAGCGCTTCAGCGTGGAGCAGATACAGCAGGTGAGCATCAGGCAGCAGACTCTCCCCAAATGATAATAAACACCTCCCAGTCAACTACTAGTAACATCACTATGAGCCCGTTGACCTTCTAGAAACTTAAACTGCACCTCAGCTCACTCGCAATCCTGGCTTGAGGTGAAGGCTAATTAGCTCTCAGTTCCAGCCACATCGACCCCTTCTGAGCGCCTATTTTCAGCTGCTGGGAATATTGTAAACAAGAAAAGAACCAAAGCATGTAGACATGCTAACCTTTCTTCATTACAACTGTTAGACACTCACTGGAATGAGTAGAATTGGTTATTGTGTACTGTGTTGGACTGGATGTTTATTTTGCACATTTTAAAAGCAATACCTAATGTTTACAGTTTTCCAGAATATTTAAATTGGCACGTTTTTGTATTGGATGTTTATCTTTATTTTTGCACATTTTAGCAAATAAGCAATACTTTCACTTTTGCTGAAATGTTTACACTTTTGTTACAGAATATTTCGTTTTGCACTTTTTTGTATTGGATGTTTATCTTTATTTTTGCACATTTTAAAGCAAAATAAGCAATACTTTTACTTTTGAAATGCTTATACTATTGCAGAATATTAAGATTTGCACTGGATGTCGACTTTTATATTTGCACATTAAAAAGCAAATAAGCTACTTTTAATTTTGTTAAATGTTAAAAGTTTTAAATGTTTACATTGTTACAGAATATTTAGTCATGTTGTTGTCAATGTTGACTGAGTGGCCATACTTCTTTTTTTTTGTAAATAAAAGCCATGCCTTTTGAAAAAACGGGCCTACATTTATTTTTTCATCTTCATTTTGAATAAAAAAATAATCGGTAAAAGGAAAAATAATCTATATATTAATCGAAAAAAATAATCTATAGATTAACCGATTAATTGAAAAAATAATCTATAGATTAATCGATAGAAAAATAATCGTTAGCTGCAGCCTTACACCGAACGGAGATGTTGACATGCGAAGTTTCAAGCACTCTTCATTCTCTAGCGCAGGGGTGGGCAATTAATTTTTACCGGGGGCCGCATGAGCAACCCGAGCACTGCTGGAGGGCCACACCGACAATATTTCAATTAAATTTTGCTCAAATTATTTTTGATATACCGTAAGATAGATAATAATAATAATAATATTTTCATTTAACGTAACTTATCTTTATACAAAAGCAGATGGCTTTTGATGGTTTTATTTTTAACACTTTCTTACACAACACTTCCTGACAATGCAAAAATTTCAATTTCTGTCACTTTATCCTGCATCCTCTTAGTTGTGAACGTAGCACGCCTGTAAGGTGATTGGCGAAGAATGAGGAAGCGTTGCTGTTGCGGAAATGAGGAGTGAGGATAAATGTGCGTGTGGAAAGAACGAGATAAGTTGAGCTGTGTTAGTATAGCATGCTCAATAAAAGTTTAAAAAGAGCATCAGACTTGTGTGCACTTCTTCTGGACGCTACAATTGATGTCAGAAGTGGGATGAAATGCCTCCCAGTTCGCCTTGCCATCAAACCTGGGAGTCTTCATTGAGGGCGGAATTCCCCCGTGGCAAGCAGCGTGGCTGCACCTGTAAACGCTGCCCCTCTCTCTCTCTCTCTCTCTCTCTCTCTCTCTCTCTCTCTCTCTCTCTCTCTGCGGCGAGCTCCTCACGTGGCAAGTACCTCCCGATGACGTAGCACACAAACAGTGCAGTAGGCGCACAGTTTTACTTCTGACACCAATTGTAGCATCCAGAAGAAGTGCACACCAAGTTTGACGCTCTTTTTAAACTTTTATTGAGCGAGCTATACTAACACAGCTCAACTTATCTCGTTCCTTCCACACGCACGTCTCCTCACTCCTCATTTACGCAACTCAAGAAGACAACATCTACTTCAGCAGGTCGTTACACTATATTCTTTAAACACAGCAACGTGTGTACCACAAATTAAGCACACGGCTTTACCTTTACTTGGCAGTGCATGTCTTGTTGAAAACACGCCATTCGTCATCAACTTTTCTCGTTTTAGCGTCTCGGGGATAACCGGGCATCACTTGTCGCTGTGCGCCTTCCCTCACAGGACATACGCACATAAATAACACTTTTCAAAATAAAAGCAGCACAGTTGTATTGCACGCATTACAAAGATGTTTTTTTAAATTTGTTTTGTAATTTGTGATTGCCGCTGCGCGCACGAGCTTACGTCCACACGGAAGTAATACAAATAACGCTTTTCAAAACAAAAGCAGCACCGTTGTATTACACACTCGAAATAGATACTTTTTTAAATGTATTTTGTAATTTATAATTGGCCTCACGCGGGCCGGACAGGGACGTACAAAGGGCCGGATGCGGCCCGCGGGCCGCAGAATGCCCAGGTCTGCTCTAGCGGGTGACTTTTCAAATGATGCTACATATTAGCAGTAATGCTACTTTTTGTAGCAACGCTTTTGCCCCACACTTGACAAATTACGGTTGTCTGTTCGACATATTCCCACTTGAAGCCAAACCACCGCCAGACAATGGACCCCCTGCTGTTTTTCTTGGGAATTAATTATTCCTTCATTTGTTACCAGATTCGCACCTTCTTTCTCTCATAATACCACTCGCACCACAGCTAACGTTACCCATGCCGCTACCTCTCTGCTCCGCGAGGGCGTATACGTATGTGACGTATGTAAGAAGGTGCGCTTGTTTTATGTCTATTTGAGAAGGAGAGACAAGAAACAGTGGGAAGAACCTGTAGTGTAATGCCCGCAGCTAGAAGCAACTGCGTGAGAACATATACTCGAATATCACGATATAGTCATTTTCTATATCGCACAGAGACAAAATCGTGATATATCGAGTATATCGATATATCGCCCAGCCCTAATTGAATTGCTAAAATTAATGGACTTTTGCACCATATTAACATTTTTTCAGTTTCATCTCTAGTTTGTCATAACATCATAGTTTTAAAAGATCATCTTCAGCTAACCCCCTACCATGGCACTATAGTAATTATTTGTGGAAATTTTGAGCATTCCAGCACAATTTTTCCATCCAGATGTTTGTATTTGTCATTAATGACGTCCTTCAGTTGAATGAAACACAGGTTTGCCGTTTAACTGAAAATGTCAGGGTCTACACTACTTATATTTTAGTTTTATCCTGCCTACATCAGCTTCGGCAGAGGTGTCTGTGTACTGACAGCTTCTTATTTTATTGATATATTGTAAGAACCAAGTACCACAGTGTGAAATATGTGTGTCTTTATTAAAGTCAAAATAACTTTAAAGACTCTTTAAAGTTATTTTGTTTTATTTTGACAACTGCGATGATGTGGCGACTTGTCCAGAGTGGACCGTCTTTCCACCCGAATGCAGCTGGGATAGGCACCAGCACCCCCGCGCCCCCGAAAGGGACAAGCGGTGGGAGATGGATGGATGGATGGATGGAAATGAAAACAAAGCCCTTTGCTAACTACAAACCACATATAGAAGCCTGACAAGCCGTAAAAGCAGCGTGTGATATGATGGCACATGACACTTAAATAACATAAATCTTTCTGTATACTGTTGGATTCAAAGAGTGCGCGAGCATGACATTTATCTTTAATCGGATTGGGTACTATTTAAATAAAATATCTAATGACGTAGGGCATAAACAATCAAATGACTGTCAAACGTCTTAGAACAAGGGAGGCAAAATGGACTGTAGTATTTAGCTTTTACAAGCATGTTAAATAGTTTAAAGTATAATCTGTGGGCGTGGGAGGAATCTGCATCCAAAATAAATCAATTAATTATCCTCATGATTAATGAAGGACATTTTCTCAAATGACCAACCATAGCCCTAACTTCTTATACATACAGTGCATTTGGAAAGTATTCACAGCGCTTCGCATTTCCACATTTTTTTATGTTACAGCATCATTCCAAAATGGAATAAATTCATTTTTGTTCTCGGACTTCTACACTCAATACCCCATTATGAAAATTTGAAATGTTTTTATTTTTATTTTGCAAATGTAATCAAAATGAAAATAACACATGTGCATAAGTAGTTACAGCATTTGCTCAATACTTTGTTGATGCATCTTTGGCAACAATTACAGCCTCAACTCTTTTTGAATATGATGCCGCAAGCTTGGCACACCTGTCTGGGCAGTTTCATCCAATCCTCTTTGCAGCACCTCTCAAGCTCCATCAGGTTGGATGGGAAGTGTTGGTTTTCATCCAGGATGTCTCTGTACATTGCTGCATTCATCTTTCCCGCTATCCTGACTAGTCTCACAGTTCCTCACAGTTCCTAGGGGTGGCAGCATCATGCTTCACTGTAGGGATGGTATTGGCCTGGTGATGAGCGGTGCCTGGTTTCCTCCAAACATGACGCCTGGCATTTACACCAAAGAGTTCAATCTTTGTCTCTTCAGACTAAAGAATTTTGTTTCTCATGGTCTGAGAGTCTTTCAAGTGCATTTTGGCAAACTTTTTGTTAAGAAATGGCTTCCATCTGACCACTGTTTGGTGGATTGCTGCAGAGATAGTTGTCTTTTTGGAAAGTTCTCCTCTTTCCACAGAGGAATGCTCTGACAGAGTGACCATCGGGTCACCTCCCTGACTAGACTAAGACGAATGCAGCAAAGTACAGAGACATCCTGGATGAAAACCAATGCATCCCATCCAACCTGATGGAGCTTGAGAGGTGCTGCAAAGAGGAACGGGCCAAACTGTGCAAAGATAGGTGTGCCAAGCTTGTGGCATTGTATTCAAAAAGACTTGATACTGCAATTGCTGCTAAAGGTGCATCAACAAAGTATGTGAATACTTACGTACATGTGATTTTTTTATTTTCAGTAAATTTGCAAAACAATCTTTTTTTACATTGTCATTATGGGGTATTGTGTGTAGAATTTTGAGGACAAAAATGAATGTATACAATTTTAGAATAAGGCTGTAACATCCCAAAATGTGGAAAAAGTGAAGTGCTGTGAATACTTTCCGGATGCACTGTAATACTTAACTGCAGGGGTCTGCAATGTTTTCCAGGCCAAGGACCCACCAGACTGATGGACAGGTGGAGCGGGGACTCCCTACCTTGACATTCTGTATATAAATGTGTTTTAAATTAAACTGGTCCTAAAGGTACCTTTTAATTCTGCAATATTAATAATAATTGCAATATTAATTAATAATAATATTATAATTATTCAGTACAGTGTTGCTAACAGCCAGCTGGCAACTAGTGCACTAATCGCTAGCTGATAACTAGCACACTAATTGCTACCTGTAAACTGGTGCACTAGTTGTTAGCTGACAATTGGCACGTATATCGCTAGCTGACCACAGACGCGTGAACCGCAAGCTGACAACTGGTGTGCTAATACAATAATATAAAAAATATTATGTTTTTATTTGAAACCTGCAAGGTGCAGTGAGTAGGGTGGCCATGTCACTGCCATGTTTAAACTACACTGCAGTGTGTTGGAGCAATGCTAATGTGTATTAAATATATTCAAATCAGTGGGAAAATTGCATGAGGACTATAACGTTTAAAAAGGCTAATCAACCAAACATTTTACGGGGAAAGCATCCAAACTCCACATAACACATTCTCTGTTGTGACGTTCTGCAGAGGTACTGCAGACCCCCTGGGGGTCGCTAGCCCCGTTAAAGCGCTCTGCTTGAGTGTGTTTCATGTGAGTGGCTGACATTTTCTTTTTAGCACATCCATGTCTGATGAGGTGCGATAATGTTTGCTTTTCGTCAGGTTTCATCCCTGCATGTAACTAACAATGGTGTTCTCTGTCCCCAGCAGGAAATGCACAGGAATGTTGTCAGGAATAACAACAAGCTCAGCCATGTTGTCTGCTGACTTGTTTAAGTGACAGTGTCTAATCTTATGTGCTCGTCCTCTTAGCGACACACCAAACAATCCTGCACGGAATTATTTGAATTGCATTAAACTGCAACAAATCAATCATCCGAATAAAATGTATTTACTTGCTAAACATAGGCTTCCAAAAATAGTTACACACACTATCTCAGTGGACCTTTTGTTTGGTCCAGTACTGAAAGATAAAGACTGCAGATACCAATCTAATGGACCCGTGTGTCGTTTGCTTAATGTAGACACATTTGATATTGGGGTCATTACTCTTGCATGAAGTAAAAATTTGATAAGATAGAGGGCCGGTACTTGAGGTCAGAGGTCGCCAATGTGGGATGACCTTGCTCAAAGTCTCTTGTCTAGTGTTTAGCACGTCTGCCCCACAGTCAGGGGATACCGGTTCCATTCGCTGTTGGAACGTCACAACAGAGAATGTGTTATGTGGAGTTTGAATGCTTTCCTCGTTTTTCCCACAGTCCAAAAACGTGCACGTGAAGTTCTTGTCCACTGTTGTGAACGTGCGTATAAATGCTTGTTTGTCCAAGACTCCTTTTCCACCATATTTCCTGGAACTAAAAGGTTTCTGTGACCTGTTGTTTTTCATTTGCACAACTCACAGTTGTCACTCTGTCGAACGCTGCAAAGCAAACCTAAAAATTCCAGGAACCTAAAAAGTACTCTGTGTGGAGGTGGTCCAAATTTGGTTCCTGCAAACACTTAGGGCTTATGTTTGTTGTGTCATCACTATCAATTTAGAGAGGATGGACACAAATAATGAAATTATCTGCTATCTCATCTTTTAGGTCAGTGAGACTGAGTCAGACAGGTGAGATACCAAACAAATGTACACATTTGTGGTCAGCACCTTTAGGTTGTTCTTTATCTGCCACCTCATTTACACATTCATCAGTGTGTGAATGTGTGTGTGTGAATGGGTGAATGTGGAAAATAGTGTCAAAGCGCTTTGAGTTCCTTAAAAAGGTAGAAAAGCGCTATACAAGTACGACCCATTTACCATTTACCTCTGCACCGCTGGTGATCTTTTGTCTATCGCTGCACTACATGACTGCTCACCGCCACGCCGAAAGTCTACAGCAGGGATATTCAACTCAATTGTTTTGGGGGCCACACTTCCAGAAAGTGAAATACCTTTATTTTGTGTAATTCCAGATAACCAATGTCCTCTACAGTAAACATTTGATTTTGGTATTTTTATTTTGTCAGAGTTACAGGAGCGCTCTGCTGTTTTTAAGGAAATTCTGCAAAAAAGCTTGACGTGTTTTTAAGAATCTGCTGCAAAAATGTGAGTCTCTTACAAGTTTTTTTTAACTGAGGGTTAGGGTTAGGGTTAGGGTTAGGGTTAGGGTTAGGGTTGCGGGCCACCAGTTGACTAGCCCAAGTGATGAAAAAGAGAGGACCTCAGATTGAACTTTGAGGAACACCACTTGTATAACTAAAGACGTTGAACAAATGATGACTGAATGCATCTGAAGTAAACACACTATAACAACACCTTAGTTAAATACATCTCAATAACAAAAAAATGTAACTGCCGAAAAGCAGAGTACTAAAACGGGTACCTTGAGGAACACCTTAATTATGTAAATCAGTCATTTGGACCCTGGTGTTCTATGTTAGCTAGCAAGGTTAAAATGTCAATGCAAGGATCTGCCAATGTGTTTGTGGTCCAAGTTCCTCTGTACAACAAGAGCACGTTTGTGTTTTTAGGAATTTGCTGCAAAAATGTTTGTCTTTCAAGTTTTGTTCTAAACTGTGGGGCCGGTATGGTGTCATTCCTGAGCCAGATTTGGCTCCAAGGCCGCCAGTTGAATAGTTCTGCTTTCAATGCTCCACTTTCCAGGATGCACTTTTCCCTCTATAGCAGTGGTCCCCAACCACCGGTCCGTGGATCGATTGGTACCGGGCCAAAGAAGAAATAAAAAAATAAAAAACATTTTTTACATTTTTTTTATTTTTTATTAAATCAACATAAAAAACACAAGATACACTTACAATTAGTGCACCAACCCAAAAAACCTCCCTCCCCCATTTACACTCATTCGCACAAAAGGGTTGTTTCTTTCTTTATTAATATTTCTGGTTCCTACATTATATGTCAATATAGATCAATACAGTCAGCAGGGATACAGTCCGTAAGCACACATGATTGTATTTTTTTTGTCAGTGGGGGGGGGGACAAATTTGCAAGCGTTGACTGGTCCGCAGTTACAAAAAGGTTGGGGACCACTGCTCTATAGCAAAGTTGCAGACAGAAACTTGGGGTTTCACCTTGCATTCACGTTTTTTAGTGGTGTACAGGACAGCTTCTCTATGGGTTCAACATGCTAACGAGGGTACTAACATCTTTTTCTTCTCTCTCCAATCACATTTCCCCTCTCTTTCTTCTTCCATTTCTGCTCTCATCCCCTCCATATTCTTCTTTTCTACGCCGCCGTGTGCTCCCAGTGTGACCAAGACCAGTGCATTCAGAGCACTAAATTCGTTTTGCAGGCCGCTGCCACTCCTCTCCTCCATCACCAGGTGAATGAGCCAGTCATCTTGACGACCCCCCCAGAAAACGGAGGCTCCGTCCCGAGCCGCACCTCACTCGGGTTGGGGGGTCCCTGCACATCGCTGCCGCTCGGGCAGCCCACCCCACCGACTTCCACACCCAGCCTCAGTTGCAAGGAGTCCGGCGACATGTTGCCAATTCACTCCCACGGCCACACACACAACCACAGTTGGCCCCTCCAGGACCAGGTGTCGCACCACCACTATCTTACCCCGGAGGACTTGCCCTCCCCCCCAGGTATGCTTCCCTGCAGCAGCCCCCTGGGCCACAGCCACACTGTGCAGGCCGGCTTCTACAACCCAGCTAGCCAGGACTCGCTGCACGAGGATTCTGTCAGAGGACTGGTTAAGCTCAGCTCTGTCTGACAGCAGTTGCACGCTCCCCAAAATGTGCCACAATGTGATAAGCGAGCAAGTGTTTCAGGTTTTCACCAACATGGTGGCTGAAATGGACCTGAACAGAAAGAACGCAGCAATAGTCTCCGCTGTGCTGACACACTTCTCTCTCTTCTGGACTTCAAGGGAAATCTTCAATCTGCACAATGTTTGTTTGAAAGGAAAAAATATATTTGAACTATTTTGACACGTTTTGGGGGAAAAGAGCTGAATTTGTCAGCTTTCAGTTTTCTTTCCCAAGCAGACAGATTTACACCTATTTGCCTGTTGCTGATTGGACAGTGTTTTTCTGCCTTTTTTCCATGTACACTCTCAGCAGTGCAATGGTGGATGTCATCATATTGCATATCATCCTGCTTTATGTTGGGGGAAATGAGTTGTACCAAATTATATTTCCTGTGGATATAAATAAATCACCTACTTTTTATCAAATCCCAGCTTTTATATTGAGCCTTGTGGTCTACCAGCCAGTATAATATAGTTGAGGGCGTTTATCCTCAACGCCATAACCTTTTGCTATGTGCATACATTTTATTCAGCTAGAAAAACAACCTGCTTTGAGTGTTTTGGGCAGTCTGCAGCTCTGGTCTGACACTTTGTGGCGACATTTTGCCATTGCATTACACAGCAATACAAAAACTCATGACCCTGCACAGTTTTTTTTAAGTAGATGAAAGACAAAAAATATTTACATATTTTCATAAAATAAAAAACAGGACTCCTTTAGATTTATCAATGCACAGTTGCAGAAATACTAGTGACTGGAAAAGTATTAATTCTCTCCCCAAAAGTATGTTAATGTCAAGTCAAAGTTCTTACAGCCAACAACCTTCATGTAGGCTTTGTTGAAAAATACTGATCCAAGCTGTACTACATGGAAATATGACTCTGAATGTTAATTTTTTACATCCATTAGCTCACACTAAAGACTCGCCTGAAAAAATGTAGGTCAAACTCCGATGGGTGCTTTTTAACTTCAGGTTCCGCTGTTTCTCAACACACTTTGTGGCTTTGGAGTGTAGTGCCTGGCTGGTTAGCAAAGCTACAAAACGCTCCATGGACGCTTTACACATTTGATTAACATTGAGACTGAGCGAAATAAATGTGATGGAGCAAAGTGTAGGCTCACGCTGCAATATTCTAAAGCAACACTTCCTCTCACTGGTCCTTACTCGGCACAAAGGCTAAAAATATGAGAATTGGATGCCCAAACCATCAGTTTATTCACCACAATTTGACATCCATGAGCTCCAGGTCTCCCATGATCTCCAGCTGGTCGATGCTGCTCAGGTCCTGCACCCGATGTCTGAACTCAAACAAGTGCGAGCCGTTCACCGCCAGCTTGAACTGATGCGCCTGGCAGAGGAGGAGAATCTGACCGACAACAAATGAACACAATCCTTGACTGAACACCTTAGACTTAGGCGAGGATTAAACGGGTCAAGTTTACCTCAAAGTAATCTCCGGAGGAAAAGGGAAAGAAGACCAACTCCCGCTCCTCCTGACCCCAGGATTCATTCAGGTACGAGTTCCTGACGAACGTGCTGGACTTCATGCGAGGATTCAGGTGGAGCGCGATGTTCTCTGTCCTGCTGTTGCGCAGGTTGACTGTAAAACTGGAAGACAGGTGTGGACTTGACAGTTTCAGCTTCTGCTGGCTCAAGTCAAATGTGATGAGTGGTTTACCTGTGAGGATACATGCTGATCTGTCCTTTGATGGTGATGTGCTGCCCAGGGCTCAGACCTTTTAGGATGCTGCCTTTGTAGGGGACGCTCTGAGGACAACATTCACAACATTCTGGATTACCTTGCACTATGTGGAATAAATGATCATAGAAACAAAACGTTTCTTGAATGCATCATTGCAGAGCTTGAAGCACCATTGAGCCTATTTTTACAAGCATTTATTGCAAGTAGGGTGTCCAAAGTTTTATTGGCCCTCAGCATAGTCTGACTCTAAAATGAATTAATTATTTAAGGGGCAATTTGTAACCTGCTCACAGTTAAAAAGTGTTACCCCAAAATATAACAAGAACACCACCGGCTAGCGTATGTTATCATTGGTTGATTAACATAACATATATATTGTATTAGAGTCCATATTTTTCCCAATTACTAATTATATTAAATACAAATTTCTCCTTGGCCCGTGCAAAAACGTGCAACTAACAATTTGCAGTTTTGTTGTTATGATAGAATACACATTCAATGATGCTGTAAGTAGCGGCACGGCAGTACATTTTGCCACATTGCTATTACTAGCTAATAACCATATACAAAGCTAATTCGTGTGCGTTACATAATTACATGCTAAAAGTCATAGGAGGGTGTGGTATAATCTGGAAAGATTGCAAACAAACCATTTAATCCAATATATTATAAAATAGGAGTGCTAAACAAAAAAAATCGTTTCAAATCCAAATCGCAATTTTTTGTTATTCTGATTCGAAATCGATTCATAATTTTCGAGAATCACTTTTTTTTTTTTTTTTTTTTAATACATTTTTGGATCAACTACATTAGACAGCTATTATAATTAAAATAATAATTATTGTTGATACTTTTGCTTTTATCATTTTTGTTTTACCTTTTTTTTTAAGTATTGTATTTAGTAATAAGAAAAAAAATATGTATACCAAATAATGTTACAAGAATCGTGTTGAGTCGAGAATCAATTCAGAATCAAAACGTGAGTGCCCAAAGGTTCCCGCCTCTATTAAATATTACACAAATTTGCCTCGTCACCTGTAACACAAAGCTAAGACGTTGATGTTTTGTTGAACTAGCTTAGCATACAGTAAACACATACACCCAATAGCTTAAAAGGGAACTACACTTTTTTGGAATTTTTCCTATTGTACACAATCCTCGTGAGAGACAAGAACACAAATGTTTTTAGAGGTTTTTTGGATTCTAATTTGTAATAATTGGCCCGTTGTAAGTGGCTAGCAACGCAGCTAATGGGAGCAATCTATTCAGCCTCTAAGTCATTTTAAAAATGCTTCCAAAAACCGCCAACAATACTTCATTTACGTTTCGTAACCTGTATAATAACTAAGCTGTGGCGACATTGTTAATGTAAGAGTGAACACTGAGGAACTATTTTTCTAGCGTAAGAAAACATCACCTTGCTCACAGCGACACCCACAGTGCTACGGCAAGAGGTAAGCTACTGTTTCTGCATCCGCAGCTAAGAGTTTGTAATGCACAACACAATGAAATAAGACACCTATCTGTACTGACTGAAAACATGAACACATATTACAGTATCTGTAAAGTATTAGCCCACATTTCATGTTTTGTTTGTACACAGCTAGCTCGACAGTATAAGTAGTTGTACTAAGTTAATAACAAGCATGATGTGCTGCATATATCATGATCAATATTATGGTGACTTACTCTGTTTGGTCAAGCTGGCCCGAGATGTTTCCAGTTTATTTTTGGTAGGTAAAAAAAGGTTTCTACCACTGCAGGGTTTGTTAGCGCGAACAGTTTGTCTTGCTTTGTGATGCCGTTTCTTTGAGCAGTGTCCTCCTTGCCAAATACTTTCCATCAATAATAACATTGTGTGCCTCTCAGTGCAGCAGAAGCACTCCATTTCTGTCGACATGTTGGCAAGCTCAACATTTAAGTCACAACGATCCTGACTCTCTATAGACTGACGACGCTCGCCTGCTCCGGCCTTTCCCCCTCACTTTGTGCTCTCTCAGATTCTATAACCAGAAGTTCATCCTCCTTTCCGCTCCAAAAAGGTAAGGTCTGCCATGATTAGCAAACACAGGCTTATGTTGTCGGAAGTAGACAGCGGGTTTCTATGAGAAGCAGAAAACGTGTTGCTATGGGCACTGAAATAAATGCGCCTCGGAAATAATTTCTGGTAATGCATAAAATGACCAAAATATGGTAAATATTGTCTTATCTTTGTCCATGTGATGTTAGATGAAACAAAAATATAGCTGTTTGGCCACAATACCCAGCAATATGTTTGGAGGAGAAAAGGTGAGGCCTTTAATCCTAGGAACACCAATCTACCGTCAAGCATGGTGGTGGTAGTATTATGCTCTGGGCCTGTTTTGCTGCCAATGGAACTGGTGCTTTAAATGGGACAATGGAGGACAAAGGAGGATTACCTCCAAATTCTTCAAGACAAGCTAAAATCATCAGCCAGGAGTTTGGGTCTTGGGCGCAGTTGGGTGTTCCAATAGGACAATGACCCCAGACACAAGTTAAAAGTGGTAAAAGAATGGCTAAATCAGGCTAGAATTAAGGTTTTAGAATGGCCTTCCCAAAGTCCTGACTTAAACGTGTGGACAATGCTGAAGAAACAAGTCCATGTCAGAAAACCAACAAATTTAGCTGAACTGCACCAATTTTGTGAAGAGGAGTGGTCAAAAATTCAAACAGAAGCTTGCCAGAAGCTTGTGGATGGCTAACAAAAGCGCCTTATTGCAGTGAAACTTGCCAAGGGACATGTAACCAAATATTAACATTGCTGTATGTATACTTTTGACCCAGCAGATTTGGTCACATTTTCAGTAGACCCATAATAAATTCATAAAAGAACCAAACTTCATGAATGTTTTTTGTGACCAACAAGTATGTGCTCCAATCACTATCACAAAAAATAAGAGTTGTAGAAATGATTGGAAACTCAAGACAGCCATGACATGATGTTGTTTACAAGTGTATGTAAACTTTTGATTGCGACTGTATATATATCTAATGTATATATACAGTATATACTGTATACATATCTATATATTAGGGGTGTAACGGTACGTGTATTTGTGTTGAACCGTTTTGGTACGGGGGTTTCGGTTCGGTTCGGAGGTGTACCAAACAAGTTTCCACACGAACATATTAAGTTCCTTCTGTCTCTGTCAGTACTCTACACAGCACCCAGCATTGTCATTGTCACCCACACAACCATCTGATTGGTTACAAACAGAGCGGTAACAGCCAATCAGCAGTGCGTATTCAGAGCGCATGTAGTCAGTGCTTAGCGTTTAGCAGGTAAGCATCAGGCAGCGGACTCTCCCCAAATTATAAGAAACACCTCCTAGTCAACTACTAGTAACATCACTATGAGCCCGTTGACCTTCTAGAAATATAAAAGGCAGCTCAGCTCGCTCGCGCAGTCCTGGCTTGAGGTGAAGGCTAATTCGCTTTTAGCATAACGTTAGCTCATTTTGCAGTGTGTGTGTGCGTGTGTGTGTGTTACGGACAGCAAAGCCCTGTCTGTCTGTTATTTCACTTTACCTTTTTCTGTGTTGACTGAGCTGTGTTGAAGCAGCAAAAAAGGACATTATGTTAAATGAAGAGTTTCTGTCTCTGATAGTTGATATAATAATGTAACTGCATCATTAAGCCTACATGAACTCCATGGTGTTCAGGGATGAATAGTCTCTCCTATTGCTAATGTACCATTTTTTCAGATATAGTTACATTAATCATTAGTAATGTAGCAGCCTAGTTTTGAACATGCTATCACATGTTGATAAAAATATAACATTTACATAATAAATCAACTACAGGCTTCCCAAATGCTGTAATAAATTAAGCATGATGAGTTGACTTGAAACTGTTTAATGTTGCACTTTTTATATGTAGAAGAAAAGTTTTGTCATTTTATTTAATCTGAGCAACAATTTGAGGCAGTTTAATGTGGATTAACGTGGGCAGAATTATTATAGTGTTCCCAATGTTAAAAGGATAAAGCCATTGTTTACAAATTTAGTAAATAAATAACCAAAAAATTTATATTTTGCTGTTTTCTTACTGTACCGAAAATGAACCGAACCGTGACCTCTAAACCGAGGTACGTACCGAACCGAAATTTTTGCGTACCGTTCACCCCTAATATATATACATACACACAGGGTGTACCGCTATATACAACGTTGATGGAGGTTTTTGCAATGTTTTAGAGTGCCTAAGGTAACACAGCCGCATCTTATGAGTGTTTTTTTTGTATGTTTAAAATACAAAAGAAATACATTTGTGTTCTTGTCTCTCACAATGATTGCAATTGATAGGCAACATTTTAAAAAAATGTGTAGTTCCCCTTTAACAAGCACAAGATTCAACAAGGATGACACAGGAAGGAACTCACCAGGTCACCAGACTCCGAGTATATTGCCTGTGAGACACAGAGAGCAGCTTTAGTAAATGCAGACCCAAAATGAAGGACTTGAAGGGTTTACCGAGTTTGGGATGTAGCCTATAGCTTGCACTTGGACTTTCCCAGACATGGAAAGTGTGTTTATCCTCTTTAGTGGGACTCTGTGCTTGTATTCCAACAGGTGAGCGCCGTTTACTGCTACCTGTAGGAAATGTCAAGTGAGTACAGACACATTCTGCTTGACCTCCGACTTGGGACAATTTTTTGTTGTATGATCCATACCTGTCCATAATAAATCATCAAAAGTTATTTCAAATAAGTCTCAGTGTATTGTTAAAAAAATAAGCGCTGGAATTGACACAGTTTTGTGAGGTGTGAGATAAACACGCCGGTAGTCTGTAGCTTTAATGCTAATGCATTTGTCCAAGCCTGTCTTCAAGAAGCACAATTGTGCGTTTTATCCACTTTTTACACACACAATGTAACTTTGTATGTGTCCAACATAACAGACGCCATATATCGCATTAAAGAGTGGGGCAGGAGGGCACAATAGTTAGCAACACCAAAGAGGTGGGACTCTATGGGCATCTCACGGTTCCAATATAATTGTATTATTTATGCATCTTTATTATTACCGGTATATTGTATTGTATTACTGTATACAATACATGTACTATATGTCATTATTAATATGTATAAAATGCTCCCCATTTGGCTGCTGACATATGAGGTAGTACATCATTTCTGGGTTTTGGATGTGAGTGCGCGCAGCATAGATGTATAGACTAAATATGTGATAACTGTTGCTGCCTGCTAAGTGATTAAAATAAATAAACGTACCTACTTAGCGAGCAAAAAAAAAAACAAATACGGAATTATATTGGCTTGCATGGAAAATGTCCGATACAAGCAGTGTTGAAGCATGTTAACTTGTGCAAAGCTGGATAGCCAGTTTACATTTAAATGTCCTCCAATAAGCACACAACTTTGGTCTTTTCTTGTATTTTAGCAAAGTAATTTACAAAAGGTGAACATAAACATGGTAGGTTATGCCACTAGGAATTAGCAGCTACGCAACAGCTAAGCACACAATAGCACACAAGCTAGACAAACGTAATGAGTGTCCTTATTTGAACAATTATGCAGTTTAAAACACCAAAAATAATCAAATAGTTATAATTGCATATAACTTACACTTCTTCCTTGGAGACTTTGTATAAGTATTAGTTTCCCCATTGTAGAATAAATAAAAAGTATATCCTATCAAACCTGTCTGCATCACTCAACTTACTACAAAACCCAAAACCAGTGGAGTTGGCACATTTTGAAAATCGTAAATAAAAACCGAATACAATGATTTGCAAATCCTTTTCAACATATATTCAATTGAATAGACTGCAAAGACAAGATATTTAACGTTCGAACTGGTAAACTTTTTTATTTTTTGCAAATATTAGCTCATTTGGAATTTGATGTCTGCAACATGTTCCAAAAAAGTTGGCACAAGTGGAAAAGAAGACTGAGAAAGTTGAGGAATGCTCATCAAACACTTATTTGGAACATCCCACAGGTGAACAGGCTAATTGGGAACAGGTGAGTGCCAAGATAGGGTATAAAAGCAGCTTCCATGAAATGCTCAGTCATTCACAAACAAGGATGGAGCGAGAGTCACCACTTTGTGAACAAATGCTTGAGCAAATTGTTGAACGGATTAAGAACAACATTTCTCAACGAGCTATTGCAAGGAATTTAGGGATTTCACCATCTACGGTCCGTAATATCATCAAAAGGTTCAGAAAATCTGGAGAAATCACTGCACGTAGGCGGCAATGCCCGTGACCTTCGATCCCTCAGGCGGTACTGCTTCAAAAACTGACATCAGTGTGTAAAGAATATCACCACATAGTGTAGCGACGAACTACAGTTTGTCGCTACATCTGTAAGTGGAGGTTAAAGGCCTACTGAAATGAATTTGTTTTATTTAAACGGGGATAGCAGATCCATTCTATGTGTCATACTTGATCATTTTGCGATATTGCCATATTTTTGCTGAAAGGATTTAGTACTGGACCCGTAACTACACGGTTAATGCTGTGCCGCCTGTCGAAGCCTAGCAATGCTATTGCTAACGACGCCATTGAAGCCAACTTAGCTACGGGACCTCGTCAGAGCTATGATAAAAACATTAGCGCTCCACCTACGCCAGCCCTCATCTGCTCATCAACACCCGTGCTCACCTGCGTTCCAGCGATCGACGGCGCGACGAAGGACTTCACCCGATCATCGATGCGGTCGGCAGCTAGCGTCGGATAGCGCGTCTGCCATCCAAGTCAAAGTCCTCCTGGTTGTGTTGCTGCAGCCAGCCGCTAATACACCGATCCCACCTACAGCTTTCTTCTTTGCAGTCTCCATTGTTCATTAAAGGCCTACTGAAACCCACTACTACCGACCACGCAGTCTGATAGTTTATATATCAATGATGAAATCTTAACATTGCAACACATGCCAATACGGCCGGGTTAACTTATAAAGTGCAATTTTAAATTTCCTGCTAAACTTCCGGTTGAAAACGTCTATGTATGATGACGTATGCGCGTGACGTCAATCGTTGAAACGGAAGTATTCAGCCTCATTGAATCCAATACAAAAAAGCTCTGTTTTCATCACAAAATTCCACAGTATTCTGGACATCTGTGTTGGTGAATCTTTTGCAATTTGTTTAATGAACAATGAAGACTGCAAAGAAGAAAGTTGTAGGTGGGATCGGTGTATTAGCGGCGGACTACAGCAACACAACCAGGAGGACTTTGAGATGGATAGCAGACGCGCTAGCGGCCGACCTCACCTTGACTTACTCCGTCTCCGGGCCGCCGACCGCATCTATGATTGGGTGAAGTCTTTTGTCGCTCCGTCGATCGCTGGAACGCAGGTGAGCACGGGTGTTGATGAGCAGATGAGGGCTGGCTGGCGTAGGTGGATAGCTAATGTTTTTGGCATAGCTTTGTGAGGTCCCGTTGCTAAGTTAGCTTCAATGGCGTCATTAGCAACAGCATTGTTAAGCTTCGCCAGCCTGGAAAGCATTAACCGTGTAGTTACAGGTCCATGGTTTAATAGTATTGTTGATTTTCTGTCTATCCTTCCAGTCAGGGGTTCATTTATTTTGTTTCTATCTGCATTTAAGCCCGATGCCATCACGTTAGCTCCGTAGCTAAAGAGCTTCACTGATGTATTGTCGTGGAGATAAAAGTCACTGTGAATGTCCATTTCACGTTCTCGACTCTCATTTTCAAGAGGATATAGTATCCGAGGTGGTTTAAAATACAAATCCGTGATCCACAATAGAAAAAGGAGAAAGTGTGGAATCCAATGAACCCTTGTACCTAAGTTACGGTCAGAGCGAAAAAAGATACGTCCTGCACTGCACGCTAGTCCTTCACTCTCACGTTCCTCATCCAGGAATCTTTCATCCTCGCTCAAATTAATGGGGTAATCGTCGCTTTCTCAGTCCGAATCTCTCTCGCTGCATTGAAAACAATGTGAAAATGTGAGCAGCCCTTCCTCCTGTCATGTCACGCTACTTCCGGTACAGGCAAGGCTTTTTTTTATCAGAGACCAAAAGTTGCGAACTTTATCGTCGTTGTTCTATACCAGGGGTCACCAACCTTTTTGAAACCAAGAGCTACTTCTTGGGTCCTGATTAATGCGAAGGGCTACCAGTTTGATACACACTTAAATAAATTGCCAGAAATAGCCAATTTGCTCAATTTACCTTTACTCTATGTTATTATTAATAATTAATGATATTTCCACTTAATTGAACGGTTTAAAAGAGGAGAAAACACGAAAAAAATGACAATTAAATTTTGAAACATAGTTTATCTTCAATTTCGACTCTTTAAAATTCAAAATTCAACCGAAAAGAAAAGAAGAGACAAACTTAAAAAAAGAATTTATGGAACATCATTAGTAATTTTTCCTGATTAAGATTAATTTTAGAATTTTGATGACATGTTTTAAATAGGTCAAAATCCAATCTACACTTTGTTAGAATATATAACAAATTGGATCAAGCTATATTTCTAACAAAGACAAATCATTATTTCTTCTAGATTTTCCAGAACAAAAATTTTAAAAGAAAATCAAAATACTTTGAAATAAGATTTAAATTTGATTCTACAGATTTTCTAGATTTGCCAGAATAATTTTTTGGATTTTAATCATAATAAGTTTGAAGAAATATTTCACAAATATTTTTCGTCGAAAAAACAGAAGCTAAAATGAAGAATTAAATTAAAATGTATTTGTTATTATTTACAATAAAAACAAATTTTTTACTTGAATTGTCAGGAAAGAAGAGGAAGGAATTTAAAAGGTAAAAAGGTATATGTGTTTAAAAATCCTAAAATCATTTTTAAGGTTGTATTTTTTCTCTAAAATTGTCTTTCTGAAAGTTAAAAGAAGCAAAGTAAAAAAAATTATGAATTTATTTAAACAAGTGAAGACCAAGTCTTTAAAATATTTTCTTGGATTTTCAAATTCTATTTGAGTTTTGTCTCTCTTAGAATTAAAAATGTCGGGCAAAGCGAGACCAGCTTGCTAGTAAATAAATACAATTTAAAAAATAGAGGCAGCTCACTGGTAAGTGCTGCTATTTGAGCTATTTTTAGAACAGGCCGGCGGGCTACTCATCTGGTCCTTACGGGCTACCTGGTGCCCGCGGGCACCGCGTTGGTGACCCCTGTTCTATACTAAATCCTTTCAGCAAAAATATGGCAATATCGCGAAATTATCAAGTATGACACATAAAATGGATCTGCTATCCCCGTTTAAATAAAAAAAATTCATTTCAGTAGGCCTTTAAACAAATTGCAAAATATTCACCAACACAGATGTCCAGAATACTGTGGAATTTTGCGATGAAAACAGAGCTGTTTGTATTGAGATACAATGTGTCCGAATACTTCCGTTTCAACCATCGACGTCACGCGCATACGTCATCATACATAGACGTTTTCAACCGGAAGTTTCACGGGAAATTTAAAATTGCACTTTATAAGTTAACCCGGCCGTATTGGCATGTGTTGCAATGTTAAGATTTCATCATTGATATATAAACTATCAGACTGCATGGTCGGTAGTAGTGGGTTTCAGTAGGCCTTTAAAACTCTACTATGCAAAGCAAAAGCCATTTATCAACAACACCCAGAAACGCCGCCGGCTTCCCTGCGCCCGAGCTCATCTAAGATGGACTGATGAAAAGGGGAACAGTGTTCTGTGGTCTGACGAGTCCACATTTCAAATTGTTTTTGGAAACTGTGGACGCCGTGTCCTCCGGACCAAAGAGGAATATAACTATATGGACTGTTATAGGCGCAAAGTTCAAAAGCCAGCCCCCATACCATGGGGTGTATTAGTGCTCAAGGCATGGGTAACTTATATATCTGTGAAGGCACCATTAATGCTGAAAGGTACATACAGGTTTTGGAGCAACATATGTTGCCCTCCAAGCAACGTCTTTTTCATGGACGCCCCTGCTTATTTCAGCAAGACAATCCCAAGCCACATTCTGCACGTGTTACAACAGCGTGGCGTCGTGGTATAAGGGTGTGGGTACTAGACTGGCCTGCCTGTAGTCCAGACCTGTCTCCCATTGAAAATGTGTGGCGCAATATGAAGCGTAAGATACCACAACGGAGATTGTTGAACAACTTAAGCTGTACATCAAGCAAGAATGGGAAAGAATTCCACTGAAAAGTTTCAAAAATTGGTCTCCTCAGTTCCCAAACGTTTACTGAGTGTTGTTAAAAGGAAAGGCCATGTAACAGTGGTAAAAATGCCCCTGTGCCAACTTTTTTGCAATGTGTTGGTGTCATTAAATTCTAAGTTAATGATTATTTGCAAAACAAAAATTAAGTTTCTCAGTTAGAACATTAAATATATTGTTTTTGCAGTCTATTCAATTGAATATAAGTTGAAAAGGATTTGCAAATAATTGTATTCTGTTTTTATTTACGAATTACACAACTTCACTGGTTTTGGGTTTTGTACATTCTGAACCAAACTTAATGAATTATTGTGACCACTAAGTGTCGCCAAAAACAAATACCACTCCACTTCAACATAAGTCCATTCTGGGCAGTTAATAATAAATACCGTTGTTCTTACCTACCACTGTTTTCTGGACTAATTTCACTTGATCAAGCTTTTTCTATGATTCCACACAACAAAATATTTAAACTATGTATGATTCCGACAACTAATGCCTTATCGCATCAAAATCGGTATCAGCCAACACTCAAGGATCCAACATTTGTATTGTATCGGAAGTGAAAAGTCATATCGGGACACCCTAAAGCTCTCACAATCATGACCGCAAGGCTAAATAGTTGTCATCTATCATTATTATTTGCACTTATTAAAATAAATTGTTTATTTACAATTAGGATATTTGTGTTCCAAATTTGTAATCCCTGTGTTTGGCTCACAGCCTATTGGCACATTTTCACTGCAAGGCAAAAGGTTTGGACACCCCAGGTTTAGACTTTTGTTGAAGTGTACAAAGCATTTATTATTTTCTTGTTTCACAATGGTACTTTACATTCAAGCTAGCTTAGCGCCCTGGCTAGCATAGCGTGTCCTCTCCTCCTCCATGTCCCTCCACTACTTCCGCATTTTAGAACTGCATTTTGAACCTTTGTCCATCGGTTCAGAATCTTTCATGTTTCAATCACGACATTTAGAAAATTAACCATTTTTCCCACCTCTAAAACACTGGCATAGCTATGTGAGCTACAGTGCTAACACATTTTGACAGCAACAGCATGCTAGGATGGCCTAATCACTGAAGAAAAACTAAATAAAACGTACAGCTTCCATGTCCGTAACTGACTGATGGATAGTTGGCAGAGCTACACACTTTATTTTAAGATGTCGAACAAGAAGTAATGTTCTTTTTGTTTGTTTTATGTGAAAATGTTTGATTTTTCTCAAGTTTGGTGCTGACAAACAGACTCCTGGGACACATATCACTGTTATAACATCATAAAAAAGATTATTTTGCATAATAGGGAACCTTCCACTGCCCATGTAATGTTTTAAGTGTAATTGTAGCAATATTAACAGTAAGGCTACTCCAAAAAATCGATTTACATCCAAATCACGTTTTTTAATATGATTCTAAATCAATTTATAATTTACGAGAATCGATGTCTTGCATTTTTTGGTTTTTAAGAATAACATTTTGGCTTAAGAACATCAAACAACTATTATTGATATTTTACTATTAATGTTCATGTTTTCATTGATTGCTTTAATGCATTTTTTATTTTCCTTTTTTTAGTTTTGTACTTAATAAATATTGTATTTGTATGCCTTTTCAATTCTGTGTAAATGTCTACCCTAAGTATTGTAAAGCTGGGATCAGGTTGGAGGTTTTTTTTGGATTAACATTTTGTGATTTTTGTAAATACAATTTTAAAAATATTGTTTTAGCCCAAAACTGTGCGTATAAATCGTACATCAGCAGACAAGAGGAGCTTTTGTAACCTGTAATCTGTTTTGAAAAGGATTTATCATAATTTGCATACCAAACAATATATTACGAGAAACGTGTCGAATCGAGAATTGATTCTAAATCGAATCGAATCGTGAGGTGCCCAAAGATTACCGCCTCTAATTAAGAGTCATGCGAATGTACATATAAGTTACTCCTGTTAGTAAACTTTAAACACACTTAGTTTTTAACATTCTTAAATGTCTCACAAAACATTCAGCCTTAGTTTAAAAAAATAAGTGATGACAACCTTGTGACACTGGACAATATGATGTATATTCTTATTGTAAGCTTTTCTTCTCTTAACACCCCTTAGAGGGACTGCTCCTTGGTCTAATTTCAAGTTTATCACTGTATCCCGGAACAAACCATCTGACCTTGAAGGCATCTTTGTGCACCAGGATGATGGTCTCGAACGGGGCGCCACACTTGTAGGGCAGCCGCGGCATCGTTTCCTCTTGACCCCACCTCTCCTGCAACAGGGAGTTGCATCGCACGCAGGGTGAGCCCTTGAAGCAAGGGCTATAGTGCAGGGCCACGTCGGAGCGTGGCTTGGTGCTGCCGCCACAGGACAAGTCAATCTGAAACCTCATAAGAGCAAGTGCACCAAGGATGCATTACACCGCTACAAAAAGCAGGAGCAATTACCCTCCCTTATCGTGTGGTTGATTTACACCACTAAAAACTTTATTTATATATATATATATATATATATATATATATATATATATATATATATATATATATATATATATATATATATATATATATATATATATATATATATATATATATATATATATATATATATATATACCTGTGTATATATATATATATATATATATATATATATATATGTGTGTGTGGATATGTATATATATACATATATATAGCCGCTTTCTGGCTCACTCTTCAGGATGCGCCGTTTTGTGGGCGGTCTTATTTATGTGCCTCCACTTTGATAGCGTCTTTTCCCCATCATCTATGTTGTAATTTTTAGCGCTCCATAGGGAGTCTACTGACAAATATAAGTCAGAACTATTACTAATTACTACTAAGTTGTATTAGAAATGGCAACAGCGGAGGATGCATGTGCATGTACGAGCCAGTAAAAAGATAGAGCAAAATAAGGCGCTTGTGACTATGTTAGACTACGATGGCGGACACTCACAAAGCACTTTGGGTGAATGTCTACCATATATGACGTTACCAATGGCAAAAACGTCACCAAATGGACAAATTCCAAACGGCTTGTTTGGAGGAAGCATGAATGAAGGCAACATTGATTTACAAATATAGCCACCAGGACTTATGCAGATCCCAAATACACCACAGCAGGTAACAATGGGTAAGAAAAATTGGCTTTGCATAACAGGGCCCCTTTTACTCCACGTTAACGTTGATCTAATACATTGAATCGCAGTTTATAAAAACAGCGGCATGGTCGCCCAACTCAATGCAAAACCATCTATTCTTCCATTTTCTACTGCTTGTCTCACATGAATAGTTATATAATTATGTTCCTGTTAGCATTTAAGATAGCCAGTGATTAGTACTCTAATTTCCGGCTAAAAATTAGGACGCTA
Source organism: Entelurus aequoreus (assembly GCF_033978785.1). Classification (NCBI taxonomy): domain Eukaryota; kingdom Metazoa; phylum Chordata; class Actinopteri; order Syngnathiformes; family Syngnathidae; genus Entelurus; species Entelurus aequoreus. The sequence goes on along the minus strand of NC_084733.1, from coordinate 46,103,662 downwards.
GTTGTCAGCTAGCAATTAGCGCAGCCCTTGCCAACTAGGGATTAGTGTGTTAGTTATCAGCTAGCGATGAATGCGCTAGTTGTCAACAGCCAATTAACGCGGCAGTTGCCAGCCAGCAATTATCATACCCTAGCTAGCGATTAGTGCGCTAGTTGCCATTAAAAGTTAATGACGGCTCTATATTCCATCCATCCATTTTCAACCGCTTGTCCCTTTTGAGGTCGCCGGGGTGCTGGAGCCTATCTCAGCTGCATTCGGGCGAAAGGCGGGGTACACCCTGGACAAGTCGCCACCTCATCGCAGGGCCAACTACTGCAAAAATATATATTTAATATACTGCATAGATATTTATTATACTGCAGATATTATTTAATATACTGCATAAATATATATTTAATATACTGCATACATATATATTTAACATAGTGCATAAATATATATTAATATACTGCATAAATATATATTAATATACTGCATAAATATATATTTAGTATACTGCAAAAAATTGTATTTAATATACTGCGTAAATATATATTTAGTATACTGCATATATATGTAATATATTGCATAAATATATATTTAATGTAATGCATAAATATCTATTTAGTATACTGCATAACTATATCTTTAATATACTGCATAAAAATATATTTCATATACTGCATAAATATATATTTTAAATATACTGCATAAATATATATTTAGTATACTGCATTAATATATATTTAATATACTGCATACATATATTTTTAATATACTGCCTTTATATTTAATATAATGCATACATATATATTTAATATACTGCATAAATATACATTTAATATACTGCATAAATATATGTTTAATATACTGCATAAGTATATATTTAATATACTGCATAAATATATATATTCAATATATTGCATGAATATGTTTTTAATATACTGCATATATACTGTATTATTTAAAGGCTTTTAGTACAGTATTGCGCAATAAAAAAGCATCTTTAGGACCAGTTTAGTTAAAAACACAATCACAATTTTAGTATCGGGTCCCTGCTCCTTCTCAGGAATCAATCTGGGGGTCCCTGGACTGGAGATGTTGAAGACCCCTGTTCTGGTGCATCTTTAGGCAAATATCATTTCAATGTCTTCATTAGTCTTCTGTCATAGCTCACCTGTCAGCATCTGGCTGCACGGTGCCCTGGATGATGATGATCTCTCCAGGGTGCAGGCCTCCAGGTATAGATCCTGTGTATGGAATCACCTGAGGTGGAGAGGTTAGACCGTTTCAATATGAAATGAAAAAGAAATGGATGAGCAGTCATGCGCATGCATATCTCCAAGTTCATCTCTGCAGGATGACAGTACAAGACTAGCTGTAACGTAACAACAATACAGTACGTATCTCACCGGTTTCAGGACACTATACTTCGCATTTGCCACCGACATCGAGCTTCCTGTGTCAGTCTGTCTACAAACTACAGCTTAACGGCGAAACACAACGTCTTATGTTTTGGTGCTATTTGTCACCCTTTTGTTTTATCATGCAGTGTGAAACGGGGAGTAGGACAACAAAGTGCCAATGGTCGCCATCCGAGCAGAGGAAACCACGCATGCGCAAAGCGGACACGTGACCATGCTCTTTTTAAAACGGCAGTTCTCTCTGTTACAATATGATTGTTACGTTGATACTCCAGCATATTAATATATGTTGCAGGGGGGAACGTTTAGAGTGGGACACACTGTACAGGAAGTAAGCGGGCTAGTGTGAGTGAGTCACCTGGAATTGTACCTGCACGGAAGTTGCCAATAAAGTACAAGTGAGCAACTATACTGCTCTAACCGTCCACTCTTTATGGTTGGGAATATAACGGACTAGAGTGAAACATGGTGGCAGCGGTAGTTAAACTTCGAGACCGCCACGAACGTGAAGAGGCGTCGCTAACGGCTAACAGCTAGCGGGACCAGAGCTGACAGAAACCGCGGCATCGAGTGACGTGAGTGAAACGGAAATGGAGCAACTGAGACCTCCGTCGATACTTTGTTTGGACTCTGCTAACTTGGCGAAGTCGTGGAAATGTTGGAAAGAGGAGTTTACGCTTTACATGGAACTGACGATGCCGGAAGCAGAGGAGGTCATGAAGGTGAAACTTTTCTACTACCTAATCGGCGAAAGTGGAAGGGAGCTGCTGAACACGCTAGAGGGCAGCAGTGGATCGGCGAGGAGGACTGTGAGCTCAATGATGTTGCTGTTTGATGGACATTGTTACCCTAAACTGAACGAGACAGTAGAAAGGTACAGATTTTTTGTGCGCAATCAAGGATTGGAAGAAAATATTGACAAGTATGTCACAGATTTGAAAGTTTTGGCAAATACGTGCAATTTTGGAGGTATAAAGGACTCCCTAATAAGAGACAGAATTGTTTGTGGCTCACACAGCTCTGCAATGAGAGAGAGGCTGTTGAGGGAGGAAAACTTAACCCTGGAAAAGTGCCTGCAAATATGCAGAGCTGTCAAAGGAAAACAGCAGAACTCTGCAAGGACAGACGGTGGAAGAAGTACATGCAGTACAGAAAGTGCCGCAACATAAAGATATGATCAGTTGCAATTTTTGTGGTAAAACACATGCAAGGAACAAGAACTTGTGTCCAGCTTTTGGTAAGACGTGCAAGAAATGTGGCAAAGACAACCATTTTGCTGGCAAATGTAGGTCACACGCTGAACAAAATAGAAGACAGAGAGCCGTGCATGCTGTAACAGAGGAGACTGGTGCATATGAGGACGTCGCCACAATAACAGAAACATGTAAAAACCAGGAAATGGTGAACCATTTGCAGGAGAACAAAGATTAAAGTCAGCAACTTTTCGCAGGTATGTTGCTGAACCAAAAAATGGTTGACTTCCAAATAGACTGTGGTGCCACCTGTAATGTTATACCTATTCAACTGCTGAGTCCAAACACACAGTTGGAGCCAACAGAAAAGGTGTTGTTGATGTACAACAACAGCAAACTGTGGCCACTGGGCAAGTGTAAGGTAAAAATCAGAAATCCTCGCAATAATAAATTGTACAGATTGGAGTTTCAAGTGGTGGACCAGAAGGATAAGCTTCCTTTGATTGGCAGAAAGGCCTGTGAAGCCATGAAGCTGATTAAAGTACAATATGATAACATTATGGCGATGGACAGTATTGTTAAAGGACATTGTGCTGTCGAGGACAACGTCGAGGGAGGCATGACACTGGAAAACATCAAAGTTAAGGCTGCAGCTAACGATTATTTTTCTATCGATTAATCTATGGATTATTTTTTTCGATTAATCGGTTAATCTATAGATTATTTTTTCGATTCATCTATAGATTATTTTTCCTTTTACCGATTATTTTTTATTTTATTTTATTTAAAATGAAGATGAAAAAATAAAAGTAGACCAGTTTTTTCAAAAGGCATGGCCTTTATTTACAAAAAAAAAATATGGCCACTCAGTCAACATTGACAACAACAACACAAAATATTCTGTAACAATGTAAACATTTAAAACTTTTAACATTTAACACAATTAAAAGTAGCTTATTTGCTTTTTAATGTGCAAATATAAAAGTAAACATCCAGTGCAAATCTTAATATTCTGCAATAGTATAAGCATTTCAAAAATAAAAGTATTGCTTATTTTGCTTTAAAATGTGCAAAAATAAAGATAAACATCCAATACAAAAAAGTGCAAAATGAAATATTCTGTAACAACAGTGTAAACATTTCAACAAACGTGAAAGTATTGCTTATTTGCTAAAATGTGCAAAAATAAAGATAAACATCCAATACAAAAAAGTGCCAATCTAAATATTCTGGAGCACTGTAAACATTAAGTATTGCTTTTAAAATGTGCAAAATAAACATCCAGTCCAACACAGTACACAATAACCAATTCTACTCATTCCAGTGAGTGACTAACAGTTGTAATGAAGAAAGGTTAGCATGTCTACTTGCTTTGCTTCTTTTCTTGTTTACAATATTCCCAGCAGCTGAAAATAGGCGCTCAGAAGGGGTCGATGCGAGCTGAGCTGCAGTTTAAGTTTCTAGTAGGTCAACGGGCTCATAGTGATGTTACTAGTAGTTGACTGGGAGGTGTTTATTATCATTTGGGGAGAGTCCGCTGCCTGATGCTCACCTGCTAAACACCTATCTGCTCGACGCTGAAGCGCTGACTACATGCGCTATGAATACGCACTGCTGATTGGCTGATAATGCTTTGTGTGCACCAATCAGATGGTTGTGTGGGTGGGACAATGCTGCGTGTGTACCAATCAGATGGTTGTATGGGTGGGACAATGCTGCGTGCTGAGACAGAGGCAGAGGAGCAAAGCAACTTGTTAAGACTTTAGCAGCTAAAGTTAGCTTTAGCTTAGAAACTCGTTCGGTACACCCCCGTACCGAACCGAAAGCCCCGTACCGAAACGGTTCAATACAAAACACATACCGTTACACCCCTAGCAGATACAAATGACACATTCATGTTTTTGTGTAATGATGACAACGTATGCTAACGCGGACGATTGACTAGTTGATGGTTGATGGTTTTCTTTTCAAATGTTCGTTCATAGCCGTTGTGCTGCTATGATAGGCCATTTCCGCTCGACACAGTGTGCATACAACAACATTATTAGGCTGTGTATTGAAATACTCCCACACTTTTGACGACTTTTGGCGTGCGTTTTTCCCCTCGCTCGCACAGTCTGCTTTGCGCTCCGCCATGACGGTAGTGTGACGTAAATATGCGACGCGTCGACGCACAAAAACGGCGTCGACGTATTTACGTAACCGATGACGTCGACTATGTCGACGTGTCGTTTCAGCCTTAATCAAAGTGGAATATGAGGATGTTTTCAGCGGTCTGGGATGCCTGGAGGGGGAGTACCCCATAGAACTGGACAGAAGTGTACCCCCAGTGAAACTGCCTAAACGCAGAGTGCCAGTAGCTCTGCTGACACCACTGAAAAAGGAACTAGCAGAACTACAAAATAAAGAAATTATTGCACCAGTAGAATGTAGCACTGACTGGATAAGCAGCATGGTGACGGTGACGAAACCAAATGGAAGACCTAGGATTTGCATTGATCCGAAACCGCTGAACAAGGCGCTGAAAAGAAGCCATTTTCCACTTCCTACCATTGATGACATACTTCCGGAGCTTTCGAAAGCAAAGGTGTTCACAGTGTGCGATGTCAAGCATGGCTTTTGGCACGTGAAACTGAGCGAAGAATCCAGCTACATCACAACCTTTGCTACCCCATTTGGCCGGTTCCGTTGGCTCAGAATGCCGATGGGAATCAGTCCGGCTCCTGAAGTTTTTCAAAGAAAACTCATACAGGCGCTTAATGGGTCTGCATGGTATATATGTTATTGCTGATGATGTGCTTATTACGGGAGAAGGTGAGACAAAGGAAGAAGCAGAAAGAGATCATGATGCAAACTTGAGGTGTTTCCTGGCTAGATGCAGGGAGAAAAACATTAGACTAAATGCTGACAAGTTTAAACTGAGGCAACAGTCTGTGCCCTACATTGGTCATCTGCTGACTGCAGATGGTCTTCAGATTGACCTTGATAAAGTGCAAGCAATTAGCGAAATGCCCCGTCCAACTGATGTTAAAGGGGTACAGAGGCTTGTAGGTATGGTAAACTACTTATCCAAATTTTTTGATCATCTATCTGATGACTGTGAGGTTTTGAGACAACTTACACACAGAGACAATATGTGGGAATGGACAGATGTGCAAGAGTCAGCGTTCCAGAGACTTAAAGACAAAATATCGAAAGCACCGGTGTTAAAGTATTATGACCAGGATATGGAACTGACACTACAGTGTGATGCGTCAGACACTGGCCTAGGGGCTGCTTTAACTCAGGAAGGCAATCCTGTGGCGTTTGGTAGTAGAGCTCTCACTCCTACCGAAAGAGGATACGCGCAGATAGAGAAGGAATGTTTGGCTATTGTTTTTGGTATGGAAAAATTCCATGAGTATACCTATGGCAGGAAAGTGACAGTGCAGAGTGATCACAAGCCACTAGAGAATATTCTCAAAAAGCCACTCCTTAGTGCACCTAAAAGATTGCAGCGGATGCTACTTAGGCTGCAAAAGTATGACATAAATGTTGTGTATTTGCCTGGGCGAGAAATGCTATTAGCGGATACTTTGAGCAGGGCATATTTGCCAGACGGCACGAAAGGAAATGTTGAGACTGAGGTCGAGACAGTGAACATGGTGGAATACTTGCCTATATCGCTTGAGAGATTAGCTGCCATTAGAGAGGATGCTAAACTGCAGAAAGTGGTAGGCTTTATTCTATCAGGTTGGCCAAAGACTAAACAGGAGCTGCAACATGACATTCAGCGCTATTTTTCATTTCAGGATGAACTTAGTGTACAGGATGGTATTGTATTTAGGGGTGAAAGGGCAGTTATACCTGATAAACTGAGAACTGATCTTACACGCCGCATTCATTCACCACATTTAGGAGTTGAGGGATGTCTCAGGAGAGCACGTGAATGTGTATATTGGCAAGGTATGAATGACCAGGTAAAGACTTTTGTTTCAAAGTGTGACATTTGTAGATCAGTAGACCCCAAGCAGCCAAGAGAGACACTTAAACCACATGATATGGTGTTTAGACCATGGGCCAAAGTTGGAACGGATTTGTTCAAATGGAAAAACAGGGTTTATTTGATTACAGTAGATTATTACTCCAATTTCTGGGAAGTAGATTACCTGCCGGACACAAAAAGCAGCACTGTAATTCATAAGCTGAAGGCTCACTTTGCAAGACATGGCATACCGGATGTGGTTGTGTCAGACAATGGGCCACAATATTTGTCCGAAGAGTTCCAGAGATTCAGCCTAAGGTGGGAGTTTGTGCACAGAACTTCATCACCGGGATACCCACAGAGCAATGGGATGGCCGAGTCTGCTGTAAAGACAGCCAAGCGACTTATGCTAAAAGCTGAAGCTGCCGGGCAAGATCCGTACTTGGCTATGCTGGATCATCGAAACACACCCAGTCAAGGTCTGGAGACAAGCCCTGCACAGAGACTGTTTAGTAGGAGGACTCGGACCCTACTGCCAACAAAAGATACCCTCTTGACACCAAGGGTCATGGACTGTGAGCAGGGACTGAAAGGCAACAGACTGAGGCAGGAAATATATTAGAACCGCTCAGTCAAGGACTTGGATGGTCTCAAGAGTGGAGACAGTGTGAGAGTTCAGCCCTTTGAGCCGTGTAAAGTCTGGAAAGTCGCAAAGGTGGTGAAGGAGGTGCACCCCAGGTCTTACGAGGTGAAGTTGGAGTCAGGTGCTGTTCTGCGGAGGAACCGTCGACACCTCAGGCGCAGCCATGAAACACCTGCCCCGCCTCTACAATCAGGAACATTCAATGACACGACTACGATGGATATTCAACAACGTAGAGATGACCAGTCGGTTGCTGTGACCAGAGCAGGTCGTAGAGTTTTTCGTCCACGTTTTCTAAAATACTATACACAATGACTATTGAAAAAAGAAAGGAAAAAAAAGGGGAAGATGCAAATATCTTGCTATTTGATGTGAAATTTCTCTGTTAAGACGAAAAGAAAACCATACTGTAAAAGTAAGGAATGACCGGTGATACTGTTATTTTTTGTTTTCATCCTGGGTTGGTTTGTAAGTAAGATGATACTTTCATGTTCTACTGTAACTGTTTTATAGAATGTCTACAATCTAAGTTTTATTGTATTTTGCAATACAATGTTTTTCTATATAATTAGGCAGGATAGGGTTAAGGTAAAGTAATCTCTATTGAAAAAAGAAATGAAAAAAAATAGAAAGGATGTTACAATATGATTGTTACATTGATACTCCAGCATATTAATATATGTTGCAGGGGGGAACGTTTAGAGTGGGACACACTGTACAGGAAGTAAGCGGGCTAGTGTGAGTGAGTCACCTGGAATTGTACCTGCACGGAAGTTGCCAATAAAGTACAAGTGAGCAAATATACTGCTCTAACCGTCCACTCTTTATGGTTGGGAATATAACGGACTAGAGTGAAACACTCTCGAAGTTCAACTAGGATTAGATATAAATATGTCCATTTGTGTATTCCATCAAGGATAGTGCTCGAAGGGGGTGGACTAATAACAGCGAATAAGGAGTTCTAATAAAACCAGTAATTACATGAATTATTATTCTCAACCTTTTTTTGTGAACATGGGCTTTTGCGCCCTCTTGCGTTTGTTTTTTAACAAGACGCCCCTTTATAACATCGCTTTATATAATAAAAATACATGTTTTTTTATGTGACGTCAATGAGGATGTCTAAATAACAGTCTTTCTAACCAATCAAAAACACAGGATTGGATTTAATATTTGTTTAATGCCTATACTAATAATCACATTTATGTTTATGCATTTTAAATTTTAAACAAATCTCAAAGTCTAACAATGGGTGCATACTAAGGCTGAAACGACGCGTCGACGTAGTCGACGTCATCGGTTACGTAAATACGTCGACGCCGTTTTTGTGCGTCGACGCGTCGCATATTTACGTCACACTACCGTCATGGCGGACCGCAAAGCAGACGATCAAAGCAGACGATGCGAGCGGTGCGAGCGAGGGGGGAAAAGCATGCCAAAAGTGGTCAAAAGTGTGGGAGTATTTCAATAAACGGCCTAATAATGTTGTTGTATGCACACTGTGTCGAGCGGAAATGGCCTATCGTAGCAGCACAACGGCTATGAACGAACATTTGAAAAGAAAACCAACTAGTCAATCGTCCGCGCAAGCATACGTTGTCATCATTACACAAAAACATGACTGTGTCATTTGTATCTGCTAGGGGTGTAACGGTACGTGTTTTGTATTGAACCGTTTCGGTACGGGGCTTTCGGTTCGGCACGGGGGTGTACCGAACGAGTTTCTAAGCTAAAGCTAACTTTAGCTGCTAAAGCCTTAACAAGCTGCTTCGCTCCTCTGCGTCTGTCTCAGCACGCAGCATTGTCCCACCCACACAACCATCTGATTGGTACACACGCAGCATTGTCCCACCCACACAACCATCTGATTGGTACACACGCAGCATTGTCCCACCCACACAACCATCTGATTGGTACACACGAAGCATTATCAGCCAATCAGCAGTGTGTATTCAGAGCGCATGTAGTCAGCGCTTCAGCGTGGAGCAGATAGGTGTTTAGCAGGTGAGCATCAGGCAGCGGACTCTCCCCAAATGATAATAAACACCTCCCAGTCAACTACTAGTAACATCACTATGAGCCCGTTAACCTTCTAGAAATATAAACTACAGCTCAGCTCACTCGCAGTCCTGGCTTGAGGTGAAGGCTAATTACCTCTCATTCCAGCCACATCGACCCCTTCTGAGCGCCTATTTTCAGCTGCTGGGAATATTGTAAACAAGAAAAGAACCAAACATGTACACATGCTAACCTTTCTTCATTACAACTGTTAGACACTCACTGGAATGAGTAGAATTGGTTATTGTGTACTGTGTTGGACTGGATGTTTATTTTGCACATTTTAAAAGCAATACTTAATGTTTACAGTGCTCCAGAATATTTACATTGGCACTTTTTTGTATTGGATGTTTATCTTTATTTTTGCACATTTTAGCAAATAAGCAATACTTTCACTTTTGTTGAAATGTTTACACTGTTGTTACAGAATATTTCGTTTTGCACTTTTTTGTATTGGATGTTTATCTTTATTTTTGCACATTTTAAAGCAAAATAAGCAATACTTTTACTTTTGAAATGCTTATACTATTGCAGAATATTAAGATTTGCACTGGATGTTGACTTTTATATTTGCACATTAAAAAGCAAATAAGCTACTTTTAATTTTGTTAAATGTTTTAAATGTTTACATTGTTACAGAATATTTAGTCATGTTGTTGTCAATGTTGACTGAGTGGCCATACTTCTTTTTTTTTGTAAATAAAAGCCATGCCTTTTGAAAAAACGGGCCTACATTTATTTTTTCATCTTCATTTTGAATAAAAAAAATAATCGGTAAAAGGAAAAATAATCTATAGATTAATCGAAAAAAATAATCTATAGATTAACCGATTAATCGAAAAAATAATCTATAGATTAATCGATAGAAAAATAATCGTTAGCTGCAGCCTTAGTGCATACTATTAGAAATAAGTTTAAAAGAATAAAAACATGTAAGTGTGCCGTACGTATAAAAAACAACTAAAAGCTGCTTCGGACACAGACAATTTCTGTGTTGAAAAGAAAGGTTTAGAGTTTATTAGTATTTTTTAAGGATTCAACTGTCTGTGGGGGTTTGATCCAATCCAATCCACTTTATTTATATAGCACATTTAAAGAACAAAAATGTTTCCAAAGTGCCGCACAACAATATTAAAAAACAATATTAAAAACAATATTCAAATATTATCCTTAAATCCACCAATGACTGAATAAAAACAAAAACTAAATAAATATAAAAACAATATAAAAATAAATATGATTAAAAACTATTTTAAAGGGTAAAACCAATTAAAACAGTAAATAGAAATCAAAATTTATAAAACCAAACACAGAGGACCACACAACTCATGTAGTATTAAAAGCCAAAGAATAAAAGTGGGTCTTAAGACAAGACTTAAAACACTCCACTGTGGGAGCAGTTTGAACATGGAGGGGCAGAGTGTTCCAGAGCTTAGGGCTGACCACAGAGAAGGCCCTGTCTCCCCTGGATTTAAGTCTGGTCTTGGGCACCACGAGCTAGAGCTGGCTCTCGGACCTCAGAGCTTGATGTGGTCTGGGAGAATGTTCCAGACCACTGGTCCCCCATCGAGCAAAGCTTGGTTCTACTTCTGGGTGTAAAGAGGCAGTTCTATTTGTTGGACCGGAGGTGTCTGGAACTGGTTTGAGGGGTTAAAGGTTATTTCAGATAGGGTAGGACGTTGCCATGAATGCACTGGTGGGTAAGGAGGGAGATTTTATATTGGATTCCGTATTGTATGAGGAGCCAGTGAAGGTCTTTCAGGAATGGAGTAATATGATCAAATTTTCGCACTCTCATCAGGATCCTAGCTGCACTGTTTAGGACATATTGAAGCTTTTGAAGGAGAAGTGTGTTGCAGTAGTTCAGCCTGTAGGAGACAACGTTTATGTGCCTATGTAATTATATATAGTATTATAGTCGTATACATTTAATGGTAATTGGTCATATTCATATATTTATGTATGAAGGAAAGTAGGCCACCGTACTTACACTGCAACCATGGGTTAAATGGGTCGTTTTGAACGAGCAGTTTTTTTCTACAGGCTCTTTGAAGGGACCCAAAATTCGACAGGTTGCCCGTTTGAATAGTCGGGTAATGTCATTCTGGTCAAAAGTTACAACGTACTAAAACAAGTCCGAATGCCCATCACTGAAGCCTTCAACCAATCAGAGTCAAGTCCAACCTCCCCGAATTCCAACGATGGAATAAAAACTAGTGCGTCGTGAGTCGTGACCAAAAGTCTAACTGGTGTTTGCTGTAACGTCTAACAAAGACAAAATGGGACTCCTTTAGTACAAGCTCCAATTCACTTCTCGATAGTCATTTAGAAAGTCATGTATTCAAATGATAAATAATTAAAATAAAGAATACGAAATAAAACTAAGACAAACGCAATATATCGACATTTATAACGGTACTTATTTTTAATAACATCGACAATTAAACATATTTTTTTTACTTCTATCGACATTTATAACGGGACTTATTTTTAATAACATCAGCAATTAAACTTTTTTTTTTTACTTCTCCGGCGTTCTTTTGACTTTAAAATTGCGTCACATTTTCGCATGGCGGAATTTAAAATACGCGGACATAGTTTCCGCACGGGCACTGTAGTAGAGCGCACATTACAGCAGTATCGTCTGGGTGCCCAAGTTTTTCTTTTAGTTATTTTAATTGCTCACATGTTAAAATAGAGATTGTAATGTTGATGATAAATAAATGAATGATAAATGGGTTATACTTGTATAGCGCTTTTCTACATTCCAGGTACTCAAAGCGCTTTGACAGTATTTCCACATTCACCCATTCACACACACATTCACACACTGATGGTGGGAGCTGCCATGCAAGGCGCTAACCAGCAGCCATCAGGAGCAAGGGTGAAGTGTCTTGCCCAAGGACACAACGGATGTGACTAGGATGGTAGAAGGTGGGGATTGAACCCCAGTAACCAGCAACCCTCAGATTGCTGGCAGGCCACTCTACCAACTTCGCCACGCCACTATAAATGTTAGAATCTATGTGCTGATGTTGTTAGAAGGTCAAAGTTAAAAGTTTTGACGGTTTATTTCAAATCCTGCATCTTCATTTGCTGCTGCTCTCACCAGCACACTTGTGTTTCTTACACTGGTACTTATAAGAGAATCTTTCACCACACACACTGCAACTCAACACTTTCTCTCCTGTGTGTGTTATCATGTGTCTTTTCAAAGTGCTTCTCCGTACAAAAGCTTTACCACATTCTGAGCAGGAAAAAGGTTTTTCTCCAGTGTGTGTACTCATGTGTTTTTTGAAATGGTCCCTCCGAGTAAAATCTTGAATGATGTGCATTCATATACAGTATATATATATATTTGTATTTATTTTTTGTGTATATATATGTGCATATATATTATGTATGTATATACATACATACATAGTATACATATTTTATTTTTATTTTTGTAATGTATATATATATAAATGAATGTTATGGTAAGCAGAAACATTTTTGTTTATTCCAAATGTTACTTGATCGAACAAACTATGTCTCATCAACATTTTTATCCTTATAGATTCAATACTTTACACATTCTTATGAAGCTTACTGTATTTGATTAATTTTAGAGTTTGCTAAAATCAGAACAATTCACAATAAGAAAATTGACATAATCCGCTAAATCAGAGTAATTATAGACTGTGGAGCAAGGAGAGTGTGACTATGTTCCCTGTCATTTTTATTTGATTTGGATAAACAGCATACATGTAGTGCAAGATTTTACAAAGCAAAATAATTTAGGTGACAACATGGAGACGAACTATAGTTTAGTTTTTTCCAAATCAGAATAAAGGTTGCCCTCACTTGTGTTTCAGTCTCAGCACTTGCAGTTGCAGCCGGCACAGCAGGCGTGGCAGGTAAGCTTTTTCTTCACACCAGACAAGTGCAGAACTCATCATCTCAGGAGTTTAGTCATCAATTGTTACTGTTTTTGGCAATAATGAACATTATTATGGTTTTCCACACCACTGACTGGAATTATTGCGGTGTTCTCTCTTTTTTTGTCCAGGGGGCGTTGTGTTTTTTGCGCCTGTTGTTCTTGCGACCATTGGTTACACCGCCGTGGTGGTAGTGACAACAACAGGTACATCACTCAAGATGCGTCCACACTAACACATTTTTTTTCAACACCTTCTTTTAAAATACTTTTTGGCTCTTGTCCAGATGTAAACTTATGCTTTTGGACAAACTCCAACCAGAGTGGAGATTTTTTGTGTGTAGACAGATAAAACAGAGCTTTTTATCTTGTTTCTAGGGCTGGCAAACTTAGTGTGTTAACATATATGGATTTATTCCAAATAATTATTCCATTAATCATGTGTATATACACAGATTAATCACACAATTTTTTTGAGCACACGTTCCTTTACCTTAACTGCGGATGGTTCCCTGAAAGGTGCGGGTTGACATACGATCAGTGATCAGGTCAAAGCATACCGTACATAAAATTGTATTTCTGTCCAAATAATGAAGTCGTTTTTAAAGTTAATTTGATATATACAAGCTTGTAATAACCTGTAATTAATCAGGATTCATTCAAAAATGTGTTGAATCAGATTTGAAAAATAATCATTTGAAATGTGCTGCGTCAAACACTAAATACATCCAAACATTTAATGAAGCCAAATACAAATAACGCAACAAGAGAATTATCCCACAAATTTCTTGTAAAGGAAATTATGTACAGCAAATATGGGCATCTACGTTTGTACATCAATAATATGATTTGCCCGAAAATATTATATGATCGGGATGCTGAAAAATATCTATTCACATCCTAATCGTGTTTACAAGAATGTATCATTTATAAAATATGCTTTTAAGACCATACATGTACTTACTGGCTGCATATATACGTCATACATCAACAGCCCAGCCAAGAAAAGGCTTTCGTAACCTTTAACCTAGGGCTGGGCAATAAGGCAAAACAATTATCAGGATTAATTTTTTCTCATCATCCGATCTCGCATACCTGGCTTTTAGGGGCCACGGTTTTGCTTCTTTTTTGGTATGTATAGAGAACAACTTTTTTTCCTCTTAAAGTTATTTAGTTTTTTGCTTCCAATCACAAACATTCTGCAGTAAACAAAGCGTCAGTGGTGTACTGAATACTATAAGACTTGTCTTTCAATCAATCAATCAATGTTTATTTATATAGCCCTAAATCACAAGTGTCTCAAGCCACAACGACATCCTCGGTACAGAGCTCACATACGGGCAAGGAAAACTCACCCCAGTGGGACGTCAATGTGAATGACTATGAGAAACCTTGGAGAGGACCGCATATGTGGGTAACCCCCCAACTCTAGGGGAGACCGAAAGCAATGGATGTCGAGTGGGTCTGACATAATATTGTGAAAGTCCAACACATCAGCGAAAGTCCAGTCCATAGTGGGGCCAGCAGGAACCATCCCGAGCGGAGACGGGTCAGCAGCGTAGAGATGTCCCCATCCGATGGACAGGCTAGCGGAGCAGAGTAGAAAAGAAAAGAAAAGAAACGGCAGATCAACTGGTCTAAAAAGGGAGTCTATTTAAAGGCTAGAGTATACAAATGAGTTTTAAGATGAGACTTAAATGCTTCTACTGAGGTAGCATCTCTAACTTTTACCGGGAGGGCATTCCATAGTATTGGAGCCCGAATAGAAAACGCTCTATAGCCCGCAGACTTTTTTTGGGCTCTGGGAATCACTAATAAGCCGGAGTTCTTTGAACGCAGATTTCTTGCCGGGACATATGGTACAATACAATCGGCAAGATAGGCAGGAGCTTGACCGTGTAGTATTTTATACGTAAGTAGTAAAACCTTAAAGTCGCATCTTAGGTGCACAGGAAGCCAGTGCAGGTGAGCCAGTATAGGCGTAATATGATCAAACTTTCTTGTTTTTGTCAAAAGTCTAGCAGCCGCATTTTGTACCATCTGTAATCTTTTAATGCTAGACATAGGGAGGCCCGAAAATAAAACGTTACAGTAATCGAGATGAGATGTAACGAACGCATGGATAATGATCTCAGCATCGCTTGTGGACAAAATGGAACGAATTTTAGCGATATTACGGAGATGAAAGAAGGCCGTTTTAGTAACACTCTTAATGTGTTACTCAAACGAGAGAGTTGGGTCGAAGATAATACCCAGATTCTTTACCGAGTCGCCTTGTTTAATTGTTTGGTTGTCAAATGTTAAGGTGGTATTATTAAATAGATGTCGGTGTTGAGCAGGACCGATAATCAGCATTTCCGTTTTCTTAGCGTTGAGTTGCAAAAAGTTAGCGGACATCCATTGTTTAATTTCATTAAGACACGCCTCCAGCTGACTACAATCCGGCGTGTTGGTCAGCTTTAGGGGCATGTAGAGTTGAGTGTCATCGGCATAACAGTGAAAGCTAACACCGTATTTGCGTATGATGTCACCTAGCGGCAGCATGTAAATACTAAAGAGTGCAGGGCCAAGAACCGAACCCTGGGGAACTCCGCACGTTACCTTAACATAGTCCGAGGTCACATTGTTATGGGAGACACACTGCATCCTGTCAGTAAGATAAGAGTTAAACCAAGACAAGGCTGAGTCTGTCATCCCAATACGCGTTTTGATACGCTCTAATAAAATATTATGATCAACAGTATTGAAAGTGGCGCTAAGATCAAGAAGCAGCAACATAGATGAAGCATCAGAATCCATCGTTAGCAATAGATCATTAGTCATTTTTGCGAGGGCTGTCTCCGTAGAGTGATTTGCCCTGAAACCGGATTGAAAAGGTTCACAGAGATTGTTAGACGCTAAGTGTTCATTTAGCTGCTGTGCGACAATTTTTTTGAGGATTTTCGAGATAAACGGAAGGTGGGACACCGACCGGTAGTTTACCAAGAGATCAGGATCGAGGTTAGGTCTTTTGAGTAGAGGATGAATAACCGCTTTTTTGAATGCTAGGGGAACAGTGCCAGAGGAAAGTGATAAGTTTATAATATTTAACACTGATGGACCTAATAATACAAAAAGCTCCTTGATAAGTTTCCCAGGAATTGGGTCAAGTAAACATGTTGTTTGTTTTGTCCCATTTACACATTTTGACAATTCCTCCAATGTTATTTCATCAAAGAGAGAGAAACTATTTTGGAGGGCGGTATCCGTCGTATATACAGTCGTATTTGTGTTAATAGAACCCAGTTGTAGCTGAGATGCATTGTCTTTAATCTCTTTTCTAATGACTTCAATTTTCTTATTAAAGAAATTCATAAAGTCATCTGCTGAGTGGGTGGAGCTACTGGGAGGAGTCCCTTGTTGGGTTAGCGATGCTACTGTACTAAACAAAAATTTAAGATCATTTTTGTTGAGGTGGATGAGATTTGAGTAATATTTAGCTTTAGCTGAGGTAAGCATGCGTTTATAAGTTATTAAACTATCACACCATGCTTGATGGAAAACCTCAAGTTTAGTCGCACGCCATTTGCGTTCCAGCTTTCTACATGATAATTTCTGGGCTTTAGTTTCTTCTGTAAACCATGGGGTACGCCTTTTAGGGGCCCTTTTTAGCTTTAGCGGTGCTAAACTATCAATGGTGTCGCGCAGGGCGTCGTTAAAGTTGTTAGTGAGGTTATCAATAGAGCCCACATAATTTGGGAATGGTGCCATTACCGAAGGCAGTAGGTCAGTAAGAGTCGTCGTTGTGGCAGCATTAATGTTGCGGCTGCTATAGTAGTTATTATTATTATTATTAGTTTGTTGACAATGAGTCAGAACTTCGAATTTTATAAGGTAATGATCGGACATTACTTTAGTGTACGGGAGTATCGTAACTTTAGAGGTGGTGACACCCCTGACAAGCACTAGATCTATCGTATTACCGTTGCGATGCGTGGGTTCATTTATTATTTGTGTAAGACCACAGCTATCAATTATAGTCTGGAGCGCCACGCATGGAGGGTCCGATGGGGTATTCATATGGATATTAAAGTCCCCCATTATGATTATATTGTCGGCGTGCGTCACTAGATCAGCAACAAACTCTGAGAATTCACTGATGAAGTCCGAATAGGGCCCAGGGGGGCGGTAGATAACAGCCAGGTGGAGAGGCAGCGGTGTGACAAACCTCAAAGTGAGCACCTCAAACGAGTTATATTTATTATTTAGGTTAGGTGTAAAATTATAGTTTTCATGGTATATTAGTGCGACACCCCCTCCCCTTTTAAGAGGTCTGGCAACATGTGTATTGGTATAGTTAGGAGGAGATGCCTCATTTAGCGCAAAAAAATCGTCTGGTTTGAGCCAGGTCTCGGCGAGACCAACGACGTCAAGTTTGTTGTCTCTAATGACCTCATTCATTCATTAACTAATAACGTTTTGGAAGATAATGATCTTATGTTTAAAAAGCCCATATTAAAGGTAGTGGGCTGTTTTGAGGATTGTTTGTTGAAATTATCCGAAGTAGCAATATTAATAATGTTGCGTTTATTATGCGTAGTGCACTTTAAATAGTTTCGACCATATCTAGGAATTGATACGACGGGAATTGTCCGATTGTTTGCTAGATGTTGCGATAAACTGAACGCATCATAGTTAGCCACCTCAGTAGATTGCAAGTCTGCCTCTGACACGGTCACAAAAGAAGAAACATTATGTGAGTTGTGTTTTATTCTAAGAGAATTGCTATGTGTGCAGGGATTATCCAGCCTGGTGCCGGCTAGTTCTAGTTTAAAAGACTTCTTACCCGGACTAGCGCTTCTTTGGTTAGCTTTTCCCTTTGTTGTTAGCCCCGCTCGGCATCCCCTCTTCTGCTTCCGCTCACACAGCTTACGTCGTCTCCATTGGCGGTCACCGCTAGCACTTGACTCCGCTGCTACAAAGGCCGCTCGATGTAGCCACGAAGTATTCCCATGCTAGCGAGGAGGTCCACCGTACATGCATCTTTCAGTCTATAACGACCCGATCCATCCACATCCAGAATTGTCTGTCGGTCGTATGTGATCACAGAGTGTTCACGCTTTGAGCCAGCCATGTAATTGACAGAAATGACGGGTGTTTTATGCCAAATCGATCTACACTCCCAAGAGCGTCACCGAGCTGCTGCATAGCAATGCGCCGCCATCTTGTCTTTCAAGTTAACATTTACTAAACAACACTTTCAAATGGTAAATTATTATTACACTAGTGCTTCTTACCAGTGCTTTGGCAAATGGCAAGCTGTGACTCAGATTGTGGAGTTTTTTTTAAACCCAACTGCAGTAGCTTATTTCTAATAAAAGTACATTAAAGGGGACTTTGAATTTGAGGTAATGTAAAATAATGTGTACCAACACATACAACAAGTTTAATGATTATTTCAGGAACAAAATGTTTTGTTTTTTTAATCAACAAACTCAAAGAGGATTTGAACAAAGTGACTGCAGAGTTTTTTAGTACATGTTATATCAGAGGAGTTGAATTGTTAGACACCCAATAAGTCTGATTAAAAATATCTAGATATTAAAATGCTTTTATCTGATTAACTTAGTGGGTGTGTTTATCCAACCAGTCGGGACCAATAGAGTATAGTTCAGTCTTCCCTGTGGTGTTCCACAGGGAAGTTGCCTGGGACCATTTTTTTCCATAACTTGAGTTGATTTATTTTGGAAAACCTTGTTACATTGTTTAATGCATCCAGCGGGGCTTGTTAATTCCACGACTGTATATATCGGTATCGGTTGATATCGGAATCTGTAATTAAGAGTTGGACAATATCGGAATATTGGATATCGGCAAAAAAGCCATTATCGGACATCTCTAATTTGTATTTGTTTCTGTATTGTGTAGTTATAATGATATGCTTTTACTTGTAATTGTATTGAGTTTGTGGACCCCAGGAAGACTGGTGGGTTGTTGTGGCAACCAGCTAATGGGGATCCTACTCTCTGACCGTAGTCCTTATCCTAAGAAGATGTCAGACCAGCATTCCGCATCCAGAGTAACCTACTGTAACACAATAGCTCTTGGATCCATACAAATATCGACTGTAACGATATCAAGTGTAGTATTAGCAAAATGGTCGATGCTATAATTATTAGATTGATGGTTTTTATTATCAGAAAATTGTTTGTCATTTTTTGTTATTGGTTATGTCGTAGAATTTCTGACCTTTTGACCTATATTTCTTGTCTTTTAAGAATGTCCGCTCATTTTCAATTCTCTTGTATTTTGTGCCATTGAATGGACCAGTGGTGGGACAAAAGTGAATATTAAGTCGTGCCAACCTGTCTACAGAATGTGTTGACTGTCTAAAGGATTCGAGTTGTTATGGAACAGATAGGAAAAACAACAAGACATTGACGCATTTAGATAACAAACAATGACGCACAAGAGACAGATAGGAAAAACAACAAGACATTGACGCATTTAGATAACAAACAATGACGCACAAAAGACATAAAAAATGGCAGAAGACCGGAACTCGACAGTGATTTTGGCTTGTGTGTGTCTTGTTTGCTCCGGAGTAACTTGTGGTCTGTCTACACGGCCAACTTAATTCAACCTGCACTTCTGATAATGGGTAAATACATTTGTTGTACTAAACTACTTTTGTTGCCTGTTTAAGCTTCGGACAATCCACTACAGTTACAAACAGGAAATAACTGCCAATAGTATTTTTTTTTTTTGCTTTTGTTTAAATGTTTTGCACTATTGACTTTTTTATAAATGTTTTATATAATAGAAGGGGGAAAAAGAAACAATTTTAATTGATATTGTCACTCCATAAAGGTTGGCCAACACCAATGACAAGTATGACATATCTCATTTCAGGTACAGCTGGTGCAGGTGCTGCGGCTTCTGCCCCTGTCGCAGGCTTGGTGATGGCGCTCTTCTGAATCCTTGGACACCACTAAAAATATGTCGGCCATTTAATTTATTAGGCCACAGTTCATTACAATTTAAAACGGATGAGTTCATCTTACAATAGTGTGAATGGAAATGTTGCAGATGGTTTTGTTGCGGTGCAAGTTTGAAGACAATAAAACTGAAATGTTACTCTTGTGTGTGTTCTATTTTGTAGCACATTGACAAAAGACTATAATTGCATATTCACATAAGAAGTTTTGGTTGGAACTAAAAGTGGTCTTGATCAAGGCTCCCGTGGGTTAAGTGTTAGAAGCAAAAAAACACAAGTTTCCGCTACTGTAACTTTAATAAAGAAAGTAAAAATGGCCTCACTCTCTACACATATAAGAGAGCCTATTATCAAAATGGTGGACAACACTTTGTATGCCTTGAAAAAAAACTATATTAATCATCTATATTATTATGACTATTTTCTGCTCAAATAGACCAGCTACATAGTTGCATATTGAAAAATAAATGTTTCAATGCATTATATTTGAATAATGTCCATGTTGGATTTCTAACAAAGACATGTTTTTTTTTTTTATTAAATCAACATAAAAAACACAAGATACACTTACAACCAGTGCACCAACCCAAAAAACCTCCCTCCCCCATCCACACTCATTCACACAAAAGGGGCTGTCTCTTTCCGTTATTAAACTTCTGGTACCTACAATATGGAACAATACAGTCTGCAAGGGATACAGTCCTTAAAGCACACATGATTGTGTGTGCTGCTGGTCCACTAACATTTTCATTAATTACTATTTTTTATGTAGCTGTTTTTATATTGTTTTACTTTCTTTTTTATTCAAGAAAAAGTTTTATCTTATTTTTTTTATTTTTTTAAAAGGATCTTATCTTCACTAGACCAGGGGCCGTACTTATCAAGCTTCTTAGAGTGCCATTTTACACTTAAGTCCTGAGAATTTGCGAAATTTAGTCCTACTCTCAAACTTAAGAATAAAAGCTTTTTATCAACGTTCTTAAGTCTAAGAATCACTCCTACTCTCCACGATATTTAAGAGACCTTCAGAGGTGTCTTAAGTGGTTAGGAGTTGCCAGCAGGGGATGGCACTGAGGTGAGAGAGACGTGCGCGAACGTTCAGGGAACGGAACAATGTTTTGTTTTGTTTTTGATGACGAGCAGCTGATCAAACGGTATCGTTTAGACAGAGCGGATATTATTTTTGTCACAGATTTAATACTTTTCGATTCCTTGTTGATTTCTGCATGTGGCTGCAGTGGGCTAGTATATATAGAGCCACCCACACCAGTTTCAAATTAGTTGCCTAATTAATGAATTGGAAAGAAAATGTTATGACAGTAGCGTATGTGTGTGGCCGTGAGGTGAGTGACGTCAGTGAGTGTGTGGGCGATAGAAGAGAGGGAGCGGTAGCGTGAGTGCCGGCGGGGACTAGTTTGTTTTGTATTATTTTGTAGTTTATTGTCAAAATATACACTCCCATTGTCCACTTAAATATTTCCAAGATATTTCTTTATTCTTAGACAACGGATTCCCTTCCGTGATTGGTCATTTCTATGGACACAGAAATGACGTCACCTAAAATTCCGTTTACGGCACATAGTAATGTCGTAATTCAGCTCTGAGTGTGACACTTAAGATTCAGTCCTACACTTCGCTGAAAGTGTGAATAAGACGCTTGATAACTAACTTTTAAGTGCAGCTTTCAGCGAAGAATTTATTTACTCTTAAGTCAACTCTTAGCAGACTTCTTAGGAGTAATTCTAAGCTTGATAAGTACGGCCCCAGGTTGTCAATGAATTCAGATTACTCAAAAGGGTTCTTAAAACCAGGTACAGTCCAGATTATGTCCAGGTCGGGCTCAGCAACACACACCTTCACCTATGTACACTGAAAACCAGGGAACACAATTGCATACAATCTACAAACAAAATTACATTTTCAAAATAAGCACCCATGTACAGTCCAGATCACGTCCAAGTCAGACTCAGCAACACACAACTTCATTTATGTACACTCAAATTAAGGAACACAACAACAGATTGCATATAAATCATCTATAAAAAAAATTACATTTTCAAAATAAGCCTTTGAGGACTTCCCATCTTTTTTAATGTTTTTTGGCGTCATTATCGTTTTCAACCATATAACTTTCTAAAGTTAAAAAATACTGAATAAATGTTTTAAAGAAAGAAATACTAAGTGAATATCTGTTTTTGGCCTTAAAAATAAACCTTTTACCGAGTACTATAATTAAAATGACTAAATCATGACTGTCAATGAACTCTCCTAAAATAACAGAAACCACATCAAGCTTAAACAAACCAATCTTTAAACACATTTTTTCAACTTCCACCCAAAACGAAGACACAATATGACAATACCAAAACAAATGCAGGGTGGATTCAGACTCCTGACAACAAAATCGGCAAGCATGACTCTGTCAAATTGTTCTTGTATATAGTGGGGACAGGAGACAATAGTGTGTAACTCATTCAGTGGTCTTTATTGCAACTGATGGCCCGGACGTAAACACAACACACACTTCCTGCTAGCTGCTGGGACATACCATTCTGTTAGGGGTGCAACCCTTACTCGCCTATAACATCTCCCCTTTCTTAGATGAACCTTTCTAAGAACATAAACAACCCGAATATGTATCCCATATTAACACATTACTAAAATAAAACACATTACAGATTCCGTCCCCCTATTTTTTTTTTTTTTTTTTTTTTTTTTTTTTTTCAAACGTGTGTCAACACAACAATAGTCCAGCCTCAGGCCCAAACCCCAGTCCATAATATCTATAAGTCCAACCTGACCGGCACTCTCACCAGCCTGCCACTGGCCGTCCTCTGCTCCGTCACGGGCGTGGCGTTGCCCGCGGGCTGGTGCACACCACTCCGCCTGAGCGGCCTGGCCCCCTGCCCGTTTGTGTCACTGTCCTCCATATTGCCCGTCGTGCTGTCAGACGGATCGCTGTGTTGCTCCTCAGGCGGGCCGCTGCGCTGCATGCTTTGTTGCTCAGGGTGGCGTCCGATCGCCTCCCCCTCAGCTGGCCGCAGATCCACCCGATTCCGTCGATAGAACGTCCCCTCGACATCCACCAGGTATGATCTGGGGCCCGCCTGTTGCAGGCACACGCCCCTCCTCCACCTGCCCGTCCTGTCGCCAGGTAGTGGCTTCATCCTGATGTCTTGGCCGATACACAGCTCGGGCAAGTCTCTGGCCGACCTGTCATACCAGAACTTGGCTGTCTGGTGTTTCGCCCGCAGCTTCTCCGGGACCCCAGTGACTACGCTCGGCTCCAAGAGCGTGTCGGCGACCGGGAGCGGAGTTTTCAGCCTCCGAGACATCAGTCTTTGTGCTGGGCTGCTGAGCATGCCCTCCGTGGGCGTGTTTCTCCACTGTAAGATGGCTATCCATGGGTCATTGCCTGCGCTGGCTGCTTTCTTGCACAGATTCTTCACTATCTTTACTGCCGACTCAGCCTTTCCATTAGACTTTGGGTGCCTGGGTGAAGACATTACATGGCTAAAGTCCCATTCTTTTGCAAACCTCCTGAATGTCCCGCAGTCAAACTGAGAACCACAGTCTGTAATGACCCGGTCAGGCTGTCCGTGTCGTGCGAATTGGGCCTTGCACCTCAGGACTGTGGTCTCTGCTGACAAGTCTGGGAGCAGCTCTATCTCCCAGAAGTCTGAGTAATGGTCAACGATGATCAGAAAATCCTTGCCTGCTTGCCTGAATAGATCCATGCTGAGAATCTGCCATGGCCGCGTCGGGAGTGCATGTGACATCATTGTTTCTCGCTGTTGGTCATGTGAATATTCGTTACATGCTGAACACTGACTCACATAGTCCTTGACTTCACCTTGCATGTTCGGCCAGTACAGCGTGTCTCTGGCCTGTCTGTAACAGGCATCTCCTCCTACGTGGCTGGCGTGGATGCGTTTCAGCATCTCCGCGCGTAACGACTTTGGAATTATGACCCGCTGGCTTTTGAAGAGCACTCCATCTTGTGCGCTGATCTCGTCACGAATTGACCAGTACTCCCTGATCGCCAGAGGAGTATCCTCACGGAGATCTGGCCATCCCCTGAGCACTGCTGCCTTTAGCATCTGGAGGTTTTCATCCATCTCCGTGTGTTGTCTTATCTGCGCCAGGCGCTGTCTGGTGACATTCAGATAATCAGCCTGATTTATCTGTTCAGTGTCCTCCTGCGCCCTCTGCAGGCTACAAACTGCGTGTTTTGTGTAGCTCGTGTCCGTCCTCTGTAGTGGAGCCGTGGCTCTGCTCAACGTGTCACTGATGTGCATGTCTGGGCCCGGCTTGTACACTACCTTGAGGGTGTAGTTCTGAAGTGTGAGCAGCATGCTTTGGAGCCTCTTGGGTGCCGTGAGGAGAGGCTTGTTGAAAATCGAGATGAGTGGCTTGTGGTCCGTTTCTGCTGTGATCTCTCCACGCCCATACAGGTAATAGTGGAATCGCTGGCACGCAAACACGATGCTCAGACACTCCTTTTCGATTTGTGCATAGTTCTGTTCTGTCTGAGTTAGCGCCCGTGATGCAAACCCGACTGGCTGGCCCTCCTGCATCAGACAGCATCCAAGCCCCTTCTGGCTCGCATCACTCTGGATGGTGACTGGCTTGGTCACGTCGTAGTATCTCAGGAGCGGGGCTGCCGTGACCAGCCGCTTGACCTCCTTGACTGCAGCCTCGTGTTTAGGCAGCCAATGCCACGGGACGTCTTTGTCCAGCAGCCTCCGCAGTGGCTCACAGATGTCGGAGAGTCGTGGCATGAACTTTGCGAGATAGGTGACAAACCCTATGAACCGCTGGACTGCTTTGGCGTCGGTGGGGTGTGGCATGTCCTGGACTGCCCTGATCTTTTCTGGGTCTGCCTTGAGCCCCTCTGCTGACAGAATATGCCCATGAAACTTGACCTCTCTAAGCCTGAACTGCAGCTTCTTTAGACTCAATCTTAGCTTAACTTCTCTGCACCTCTCCATGAGCGCTATCAGTTTTGTGTCATGGTCCTGTATGGCCTCCTCATCTGTCTCCCCACACCCTACCACCAGTATGTCATCTGCGATTGGCTCTACACCAGCAAGCCCTGCCAGCAGCTCATGCTGCTTCCGCTGGTATACCTCTGGCGCTACTGACACACCAAACGGTAGCTTTAACCAGCGCTTCCTGCCCCACGGTGTCCAGAACGTAGTCATGTAACTACTGTCCTCATCTAGCCTACACTGTAAAAAGGCATCACGTGCGTCTACAAGGGTGAATATGCGCGCTTTAGGCAGCTTGTATAGCACATCCTCTAAGGTCGGCATTAGGTAATGTGACCTCTTCAGAGCTTGATTTAGAAACTTGGGGTCTATGCAGATCCTCACCTTGTCTGGCTGTCTGACTATCACCATGTTGCTAATCCACTCACTTGGCTCTGACACTGAGGCTAGGTGCCCATCTCGCTCATATTTATCTAGCTGAGCCTTGACTGCCTCTCTGAGTGCCACTGGCACATTGCGTGGGGGAGCCTGCACCGGGGCTATATCTTTGTCTAGCTCAAAATGAACCTCCCCTGTGACGGATTCGACTGGACTGTTAAAAACATCATCATATGTCATAACAAGGTGCTGCCTAGTTAGTGGCTCTGACCTGCTCTGCCCCACCATAAGCAGCTCCTGAGGGATGGTGAAGCGCATTAGGCCTAGCCGCTCACTGGTTTCGCCCGACAGCAGGGGTCTCTGCTTGCTTCTCACTATCTCAAACTCAAGCTTGTGTGTTTTGCCCCTCACTACACACTCTGTCCTGAATATCCCTATGGATTGCATCGTTTCGCCTGAATACAGTACCAATCTGGTCTGGCTCGGCCCTAACTCCACACCAGGCGCCAGTCTTCTCTTGTCTTGTATACTCATCACATTACAGGTCGCCCCTGAATCTAGCTGGCACCTCTGAGACCCACCATTCACTCTTATGTTAGCAAACCATTTCCTCCCACCGCCCTGGACTGCACCTATGCTCTCTGTTGTGTAGATGTGGGCCTCTGTGCTGTCCCTGACCATATCCTCCTGGACCTCAGCCTCTGCTATGTTCAATTGTCGGGCTTGTCTCCCCTTCAGGCACACCTTAGCGAAATGATTTGCTGTTCCGCAATTGCGGCAGTTCTTCCCATATGCTGGGCAAAGTTCACGTCCGCGCTTGTGCATGTTGCCACAATATCTACATGCAGCACCCTCACTCTGTGCCTGATTCTGAAACTTGCTAAAGTGTTCCTGCTTAGATGTTGGTCGCGGCCGCCGGCCATCTGTCGCATGCACTGCCTCCAGCGGCCTGTCCTGTGCCATCGTCTTCAACCTGATATCCGTCATTTCAGCAGCTCTGCATATTTCGATGGCTGATGTCAGCGTGAGATCCTTCTCTCTGAGCATGCGACGCCGCACACCCTCATCACTGACACCCAACACCACTCTGTCTCTTATAAGTTCCTCTCCGAGTTGGCCATACTCACAGGAAGCAGCTTTTTCCCTCAGCCTCGTTACAAACGCATCAATGGGCTCCCCTTCATCTTGCTTGCAGTTGCCGAAAACGTATCTCTCGAATATTACATTTCTGGCTGGCTTGAAATACGCACCGAGACTCTCGAGGATGACGTCCACGTCCTTCTGCTGGTCCGCCGTGAGTCCCAGGTTATGCTTGTATATGTGGCGGCATTCAGCGCCCATCACTCGTCGCAGGGTTGCTGCCTGCACTTCCTTTGATTTTTCTTTTAGTCCTGATGCCAGAATATAATCCTCAAATTCGGCTCTAAAATTGTCCCAATTACTTGTGATATCGCCACTCAGCTTCATTTCCTCCGGTGGTGGTATGCTGGAAGCCATGGTGAAGCTATCGCTGTTAGCCTAGCTTGTTGCTAACGGCTAAATCTCCCGTCTTCGCCTCCACTGCTCCTTCTTTTTTTTTTTTTTTTTTTTTTTTTTTTCGTGTGTGCCGTCAGTGCAGCACGACAACACACAACCCTCAAACTTTGGGTCTAGCCACTTCTGACGCCATGTTCTTGTATATAGTGGGGACAGGAGACAATAGTGTGTAACTCATTCAGTGGTCTTTATTGCAACTGATGGCCCGGACGTAAACACAACACACACTTCCTGCTAGCTGCTGGGACATACCATTCTGTTAGGGGTGCAACCCTTACTCGCCTATAACACAAATTCCATAGTTTTAATATTTTTCCTGTGGGTAAGAAGTTATAAATAATTTTAATTTGAAAATAACGATTTTGCACATCGAAAGTAGTTTTGTAGATTCATTTGAGCATCCCACGGCAACAAACACATGTTTGCTTGAGTTTAATAGGTGGTTAATCACGCACCCATCCAAACATTCCAGACCTCACATTGCAACTCGAGTTGCAATGTGAGGTATGGAATGTCTGCTCAGCCCAACGACCCCACCTCCCTTCCTTTTCCTGTAAACACTTTCGTTTCTTGAGAAATGAAACCTAACCATTAATGGCCAGTTCTTTCCAACCAATAAGACTTCACTTGTGCTTTTATTTTGCTTTCAAATGTACTTTTCTTCGATTTCTTGGTCTTCAAATTCAATAAGCCTGATTTTCAATACATATAAACATTCAAAAGGATTAAACACAACTTTAAATATGTATGTACTTATAAAACACATCAACCTAAATGTACATGCATTGTCCAAGCTAAACTGCATTTTTTACATAAACGTAGACTTTATATGTACAGGTATACACTGTAGTTATTAATGTACTGCATTACTAGACTTTTCTCTAATCTACATTTAATGTCCATATTAGGTTTATTGAAACAAAATCATAGTTATATTCAAGTTTAGCTAATCATTTAGCCATTTTAACAACAAAGTGTGTTGTTTGGAATGTCTGTTGAACCTAACGACCCCTCTTCTCCTCCGCCCCTCCCATCCTTTTCCTGTATGTAAACACTTTCGTTTCTTTTGAAACGAAACCTAACCTTTGACTGACAGTCCCGTTCAACCAATCAGAAGCCACTTGTACTTCTGACCAATCAGGTGAACGTTGTTGAGGTTAGTTCGATTAGCTTTCTGAACGTCTTGTGTGGGCGGTGTTTGTTTCCTGTAGCAACTTCCTAAAAGCGATGTGCATGCGCAGTCGGGCCAAGTTCCGTTCCTATTAAAGGACAAATATTGAAAATATAAGGTGGGACTGTATTAGTATAATAACTGCAAGCACAGACGGTGATATGTAAGTTTAATCATTGATGTGCAACACAAACAGGAAGCGACAAACGCGCACACCCAACAACTGCCAGGGTAACTCACGCCCCTAACTGCTCGCCCCGCCCACTCACTCAACCACACTGGCGTTCCTCATTTCTCTACTGATTTTCATGCAGTTTACTTAATTGTCAATGTCAAAACAGGTGCAATCAATACACAGCTATTGTTAGGTTATTCCCAGCGACCTTTCTTTCAAGCATACAGCAAGTGTGCAATCATATGTATGTGCAGATATTCTTGTTATCATTTGTGTCTCTTATTCAACCAATGAATGCTATGACCTTTGCCCCCATTCAGCTCAAAGCGACCTATTCATGTCCATGAATATAATAAGGGCCATTTTACCGAATCAGTGCCTTTTGGGTCCCTGGGAAGTCAAATATACAATGCATGATGAAAAAAAATAATAATTATTGAGCTGTGAGCTCTTTTTACAACAAACGCTATTTCACAACCAGAGTGGTCATATAAGGGGGAAAGGGAATGACAAACTAAGGGCCCACAGCCCTCTAGGGCCCACACATTGACCCCAGTAATCTCTATGACAAAATTATTATGTATACACTGAACTAATATATATTCATAGACTTAGACTTAGACTTAGACTTCCTTTTTATTGTCATTCAAATTTGAACTTTACAGCACAGATAAGAACAAAATTTTGTTTTTGTTACATAGACTCATGGTAGTGCAGGATAAAAAAGCAATGAGGTGCATATATAAATAAATAAATATAAATAAATAATGTATAAATATACATATAAAATAAATAAATATATATAAATATATATAAATAAATAAATAGATTACTGTACAGATAAATATATTGCACTTTTCCACATGCGTCCACGTTTATGGATACATGTTATATTGTCTTTTTTTATTCCAGCGAGTTAATCCATTTTGGGGGGAGTTGAGGGGCTAATTTAATTATGATGCGTTCAAGAGTCTTACGGCCTGAAGGAAGAAGCTGCTACAGAACCTGGAGGTTCTGCTTCGGAGGCTGTGGAACGTCTTTCTAGAGTCCAGCAGTGAAAACAGTCCTTGGTGGGGGTGAGAGGAGTCTTTGCAGATTTTCTGAGCCCTGGTCAGGCAGCGGCTCAATATAATCAAAATAAAATAAAATACACCATAACAGCTGACAGTGTGAAACGGGGAGTAGGACAACAAAGTGCCAATGGTCGCCATCCGAGCCGAGGAAACCACGCATGCGCAAAGCGGACACGTAACCATGTTCTTTTTAAAACGGCAGTTCTCTCGAAGTTCAACTAGGATTAGATATAAATATGTCCATTTGTGTATTCCATGAAGGATAGTGCTTGAAGGAGGGTAGACTAATAACCGCGAATAAGGAGTTGTAATAAAACCAGTAATTACATGAATTATTATTCTCAACCTTTTTTTGTGAACATGGGCTTTTTCGCCCTCTTGCGTTTGTTTTCTATCAAGACGCCCATCAAATGTAGCTGCCATTACATTGTATTGAAGAATTGAAGAATTTGAAAAATGTATTAGAAGTTTGCATAGGATCAGGTAGAGTTTAATGACGGTACAGATTGACTGGTACAAGGTCAACTTAAACGAGTTACCCCAAGAAAGCATTACAAGTATCAGAATCAGAATCAGAATCAGAATAGTTTTATTGCCATTGTTTGAGAACGGGTTCACAAACTAGGATGGAGCGTAGTCTCCTGCCTGACGGGAGAGGGGAGAATAGTTTGTGTCCAGGGTGAGAAGAGTCAGCTGTGATCCGACCCACACGCCTCCTGGTCCTGGAGGGGAACAAGTCCTGGAGGGATGGGAGCTTGCAGCCAATCACCTTCTCAGCAGCACGTACGATGCGCTGCAGTCTATGCTTATCCTGGACTGTGGCACCGGGGAACCACACTGTGATGGAGGAGGTCAGGCGTAAAACTGCACCAGCATCTCGGTCGGCACCTTAAGTTTCCTCAGCTGCCGCAGGAAGTACATCCTCTGCTGGGCCTTCTTGATGAGGGAGCTGATGGTCGGCTCCCACTTGAGGTCCTGGGTGATGGTGGTGCCCAAGAAACGGAAGGAGTCCACAATGGGGACGGGGGTGGGAGAATCAATCAGGGTGAGGGGGGATGGTGGAGCTGTGACTTTCCTGAAGTCCATGATCATCTCCACTGTTTTCTGGGCGTTCAGCTCCAGGTTGTTGAGGCTGCACCAGGACGTCAGCCGGTCCACCTCTCTACTGTAGGCGGACTCATCGCCATTCGAGATGAGCCCGATGAGGGTGGTGTGCAAACTTGAGCTGTTTTACGGATTGGTGACTGGAGGTGCAGCAGTTTGTATACAGGGAGAAGAGCCAGGGGGAGAGTACACAGCCCTGAGGAGTACCAGTGTTCGTGGTTCGACTGTCCGAGACAATCTTCCCCAGCCGCACATGCTGTCTTCGGTCTGTCAGGAAGTCATTGATCCAACTGCAGAGGGAGTCGGGCACGCTGAGCTGGTAGAGCTTGTCTCGTAGCAGTCCAGGAAGGATGGTGTTGAAGGCAGAGCTGAAGTCCACAAACAGGATCCTAGCGTAGGTTCCTGGGGTGTCCAGATGCTCCAGGATGAAGTGGAGGGCCAGGTTCACTGCATCATCCACAGACCTGTTGGCTCTATAGGCGAACTGCAGTGGGTCCAGGAGGGGGGCGGTGATGTCCTTGAGGTGGGGCAGGACCAAGCGCTCAAAGGACTTCATGACCACAGACGTCAGCGCGACAGGCCTGTAGTCATTTAGTCCTGTGATCCGTGCTTTCTTGGGGACAGGGACAATGGTGGAGGTCTTAAAGCAGGACGGCACGCGGCATAGCTCCAGAAAGGTGTTAAAAATGTCAGTGAAGACAGGAGCCAGCTGGTCCGCACAGTGTCTGAGAGTGGAGGGGGAGACACCATCCGGCCCGGGGGCCTTCCGCGTATTCAGCTTCAAGAACTGCCGGCGTACATCCTCTTCTTTGATGGAGAGGGCCTTTACAGTCCTATGATGTTTTTGGAGTCCTGTGATGTCCTTGGAGTCCTTTGAGTCCTTTAATGAAGTGCTGGCATTGGTGGGGAGGGTGATGGTGGGGGGAGCATGGCTTTGATGAGCTGAAGGCCGTTCATGACGACAGTAATGTGTGTTGAGGCCCTGAGCGAGAGTCCGATCATTCAGGACCTGGGGGCTTTTGGGCTTATAGTTCGTAAGGGCCCTTAGACCTCTCTAAACTGCCGCAGAATCATTGGAGCGGAACTGTTCCTGTAGACGGTTAGAGTACACAGATTTAGCTTTCTCCACTTCCCTGTTGAAGTGGTACTTCGCTTCTCTGTATGTACTTCGGTCCCTGCTTCTCCACGCAGCCTCCTTCTTCTTGCGCAGCTGTCGGAGCTTGGGTGTGAACCAGGGCTTGTCGTTGTTATAACAAACCCTGGTGCGCGTTGGAATGATGCGCGCCTCATTGAACTGTATGTATGAGGTCACAGTGTCCGTATACTCGTCCAGATTGTTCGTGGCCGCTCCAATTTCCTCCCAGTCTGTCGTCTCCCAACAAGCACGCAACTCGTCCACAGACTCGGCGGTTAAACACTTAATGGTCCTCATAACAGAATACAGTATTTATTTTATAACATCGCTTTATATAGTAAAAATACATGTTTTTTTTATGTGACGTCAATGAGGATGTCTAAATAAGTCTTTTTAACCAATCAAAAATTGGATTGGATTTAATATTTGTTTAATGCCTATACTAATAATCACATTTATTTTAATGCATGTTACATTTTAAGCAAATCTCAAAGTCCAACAATGGGTGCATACTATTACAAATACGTTTAAAAGAATAAAAACATGTAAGTGAGCCGTACATATAAAATCAATCAATCAATCAATCAATCAATGTTTATTTATATAGCCCTAAATCACAAGTGTCTCAAAGGGCTGTACAAGCCACAACGACATCCTCGGTACAGAGCCCACATACGGGCAAGGAAAAACTCACCCCAGTGGGACGTCGGTGAGTGACTATGAGAAACCTTGGAGAGGACCGCATATGTGGGTAACCCCCCCCCCCCCTCTAGGGGAGACCGAAAGCAACGGATGTCGAGTGGGTCTGACATAACATTGTGAAAGTCCAGTCCACAGTGGATCCAACACATCAGCGGGAGTCCAGTCCACAGCGGGGCCAACAGGAAACCATCCCGAGCGGAGACGGGTCAGCAGCGCAGAGATGTCCCCAACCGATGCACAGGCTAGTGGTCCACCCGGGGTCCCGGCTCTGGACAGCCAGCACTTCATCCATGGCCACCGGACCTATGCAACTCCCCCTCGCAAGGGACAGGGGAGAAGAGGAGAGAAGAAAAGAAACGGCAGATCAACTGGTCTAAAAAAGGGGGGGTCTATTTAAAGGCTAGATTATACAAATGAGTTTTAAGATGGGACTTAAATGCTTCTACTGAGGTAGCATCTCTAACTGTTACCGGGAGGGCATTCCAGAGTACTGGAGCCCGAATAGAAAACGCTCTATAGCCCGCAGACTTTTTTTTGGCTCTGGGAATCACTAATAAGCCGGAGTTCTTTGAACGCAGATTTCTTGTCGGGACATATGGTACAATACAATCGGCGAGATAGGCTGGAGCTAAACCGTGTAATATTTTATACGTAAGTAGTAAAACCTTAAAGTCGCATCTTAAGTGCACAGGAAGCCAGTGCAAGTGAGCCAGTATAGGCGTAATATGATCAAACTTTCTTGTTTTTGTCAAAAGTCTAGCAGCCGCATTTTGTACCAACTGTAATCTTTTAATGCTAGACATAGGGAGGCCCGAAAATAAAACGTTACAGTAATCGAGACGAGACGTAACGAACGCATGAATAATGATCTCAGCGTCGCTAGTGGACAAGATGGAACGAATTTTAGCGATATTACGGAGATGAAAGAAGGCCGTTTTAGTAACACTCTTAATGTGTGACTCAAACGAGAGAGTTGGGTCGAAGATAATACCCAGATTCTTTACCGAGTCTCCTTGTTTAATTGTTTGGTTGTCAAATGTTAAGGTGGTATTATTAAATAGATGTCGGTGTCGAGCAGGACCGATAATCAGCATTTCCGTTTTCTTAGCGTTGAGTTGCAAAAAGTTAGCGGACATCCATTGTTTAATTTCATTAAGACACGCCTCCAGCTGACTACAGTCCGGCGTGTTGGTCAGCTTTAGGGGCATGTAGAGTTGAGTGTCATCAGCATAACAGTGAAAGCTAACACCGTACTTGCGTATGATGTCACCCAGCGGCAGCATGTAAATACTAAAGAGTGCAGGGCCAAGAACCGAACCCTGGGGAACTCCGCACGCTACCTTGACATAGTCCGAGGTCACATTG
Source organism: Entelurus aequoreus (assembly GCF_033978785.1). NCBI lineage: Eukaryota > Metazoa > Chordata > Actinopteri > Syngnathiformes > Syngnathidae > Entelurus > Entelurus aequoreus. The sequence goes on along the minus strand of NC_084733.1, from coordinate 46,069,876 downwards.
TTATGGGAGACGCACTGCATCCTGTCAGTAAGATAAGAGTTAAACCAAGACAAGGCTAAGTCTGACATACCAATACGTGTTTTGATACGCTCTAATAAAATATTATGATCGACGGTATCGAAAGCGGCGCTAAGATCAAGAAGCAGCAACATAGATGACGCATCAGAATCCATCGTTAGCAATAGATCATTAGTCATTTTTGCGAGGGCTGTCTCCGTAGAGTGATTTGCCCTGAAACCGGATTGAAAAGGTTCACAGAGATTGTTAGTCACTAAGTGTTCATTTAGCTGCTGTGCAACAATTTTTTCGAGAATTTTAGAAATAAACGGAAGGTGGGAGACCGGTCGGTAGTTTACCATGAGGTCAGGATCGAGGTTAGGTCTTTTGAGCAGAGGATGAATAACCGCTTTTTTGAATGCTAGGGGAACAGTGCCGGAGGAAAGTGATAAGTTTATAATATTTAACACTGATGGACCTAATAATACAAACAGTTCCTTGATAAGTTTCCCAGGAAGTGGGTCAAGTAAACATGTTGTTTGTTTTATCCCACTTACACGCTGTAATAATTCCTCTAATGTTACTTCATCAAAAATAGAGAGACTATTTTGGAGGGCAGTGTCCGTCGTATATACAGTCGTATTTGTGTTAATAGAACCCAGTTGTAGCTGGGATGCGTTGTCTTTAATCTCCTTTCTAATGAGTTCAATTTTCTTATTAAAGAAATTCATAAAATCATCTGCCGAGTGGGTGGAGCTACTGGGAGGAGTCCCTTGTTGGGTTAGCGATGCTACTGTACTAAACAGAAATTTAGGATCGTTTTTGTTGAGGCGGATGAGATTTGAGTAGTATTTAGCTTTAGCTAAGGTAAGCATGCGTTTATAAGTTATTAAACTATCACTCCATGCTTGATGGAAAACCTCAAGTTTAGTCGCGCGCCATTTGCGTTCCAGTTTTCTACATGATAATTTATGAGCTCTAATTTCTTCTGTAAACCATGGGGTGCGCCTTTTAGGGGCCCTTTTTTGCTTTAGCGGTGCTATACTATCAATAATTTCGCGCAAGGCATCGTCAAAGTTGTTAGTGAGGTTATCAATAGAGCCGACATAATTTGGGAATGGTGCCATTACCGAAGGCAGTAGGTCAGCAAGAGTCATCGTTGTGGCAGCATTAATGTTGCGGCCGCTATAGCAGTTATTATTATTATTAGCTTGTTGACAAAGAGTCAAAACTTCAAATTTTATAAGGTAATGATCGGACATTACTTTAGTATATTGAAGTATCATAACTTTGGAGGTGGTGACACCCCTGACAAGCACTAGATCTATTGTATTACCGTTGCGATGCGTGGGTTCATGTATTATTTGTGTAATACCACAGCTATCAATTATGGTTTGGAGCGCCACGCACTGAGGGTCCGATGGGGTATTCATATGGATATTAAAGTCCCCCATTATGATTATATTGTCGGCGTGCGTCACTAGATCAGCAACGAACTCTGAGAATTCACTGATAAAGTCCGAATAGGGCCCAGGGGGGCGGTAAATAACAGCTAGGTCGAGAGGTAGCGGTGTGACAGACCTCATAGTAAGCACCTCAAACGATTTATATTTATTATTTAGGTTAGGGGTAAGGTTGAAATTTTCATTGTATATTAGTGCGACACCCCCTCCCCTTTTAAGAGGGCGGGCAACATGCGCATTTGTATAGTTAGGAGGAGATGCTTCATTGAGCGCAAAAAATTCGTCTGGTTTGAGCCAGGTTTCGCTAAGACCAATGACGTTAAGATTGTTGTCTCTAATGACCTCATTAACCAATAACGCCTTGGGAGACAATGATCTTATGTTTAAAAAGCCCATATTATAGGTATTGGGCTGTTTTGACGAGTTTTTGTTAAGATTATCCGTAGTGGCAATATTAACAATGTTGCGTTTATTATGCGTAGTGCACTTTAAATAGTTTCGACCATATCTAGGAATTGATATGACGGGAATTTTCCGATTGTTTGCTTGGTGCTGCAATAGACTGGACATATCATAATTTGCCACCTCAGTAGAATGCATGTCCACCTCTGACACAGACACAACAGAAAAAACATTATGTGAATTGTGTATTATTCTAAGAGAATTGCTATGCGTACATGGATTATCCAGCCTGGCGCTGGCTAGTTCTAGCTTAACTGACTCCTCACCCGGACTAACAGACATTGTAATTGCCTGTGACCGGGCTTGCTCTAGTGTAGTCAGTCAAGTGAGACTTAAATAGTAGTCTATGTTTCTAGACAGGATGATGGCGCCTTCCTGGTTAGGGTGAAGGCCGTCTCTCATCAGCAAGCCTGGTTTGCCCCAGAAAGAGGGCCAGTTATCAATAAACGTTAGTCCCTTCTCCCTACAGTAGCTAGCCAACCACTTGTTAAGCGAGACTAATCTGCTATATCTCTCATCATTGCCTCTCGCAGGCAGGGGGCCAGAGACAATTACTCGATGCCTGGACATCTTTCTGGCGAGATCACAAGTCCTGGCTATGTTTCTCTTTGTAATCTCTGACTGTCTCATTCTAGTGTCATTGGAGCCAACGTGTACAACTATATTCGCATAATTAGTGGTGCGATTAGCCTGTCGTACGTGTTTACTAGGCCTGTTGCGAGTTAGCTCCCTAAGATTAGCTTCAATGTCAGGTGCTCTGGCCCCGGGGATACACTTTATTGTGGCTGGTTTGCTAAGCTTTATGTTTCGGGTGATGGAGTCCCCTATGACTAAGGTGTGGTGCCCGGTAGACTGGGGTGTAGGACTAGCTAAAGAGCTAAATCTATTATGCGTCTCAACCGGTACACCGTAGCTTGTAGGCCGCTTAGGACTGCTACAAGCTGGGCTAGTTAGCTCGCTACAGCTAACGCTAGCAGATGTGTCCGCAACATCTAAAGTTACGACATTACTCTGCTCTAACTGGCGGACACGGCCCTCTAGCAGAGCCAACCTCTCCGTGAGTATGGTGCAAGACGCGCAGGAAGCCATTACTCACAGTGTTTTCTGTCACCAAGTGAAGTTCCTGCTGTCCTCAGGGAAGTGGTCGCGGTCTGTAGGAGTAGCTTCTTACTGACCGGCGCTGCCTTTCTCCGCGCTAGCTTAGCAGCTAGCTAAAAGACAACTAAAAGCTGCTTCGGAGGGGAATGCTGTGTTGAAAAGAAAGGTTTATAGTTTATTAATATTTTTTAAGGATTCAACTGTCTATGGGGGTTTGATGTGGTCTGGGAGAATGTTCCAGACCACTGGTCCCCCATCGAGCAAAGCTTGGTTCTACTTCTGGGTGTAAAGAGGCAGTTCTATTTGTTGGACCGGAGGTGTCTGGAACTGGTTTGAGGGGTTAAAGGTTATTTCAGATAGGGTAGGACGTTGCCATGAATGCACTGGTGGGTAAGGAGGGAGATTTTATATTGGATTCCGTATTGTATGAGGAGCCAGTGAAGGTCTTTCAGGATCAAATTTACGCACTCTCATCAGGATCCTAGCTGCACTGTTTAGGACATATTGAAGCTTTTGAAGGAGAAGTGTGTTGCAGTAGTTCAGCCTGTAGGAGACAACGTTTATGTGCCTATGTAATTATATATAGTATTATAGTCGTATACATTTAATGGTAATTGGTCATATTCATATATTTATGTATGAAGGGAAGTAGGCCACCGTACTTACACTGCAACCATGGGTTAAATGGGTCTTTTGAACGAGCAGGTTTTTTCTACAGGCTCTTTGAAAGGACCCAAAATTCGACAGGTTGCCCGTTTGAATAGTCGGGTAATGTCACTCTGGTCAAAAGATACAACGTACTAAAACAAGTCCGAATGCCCATCACTGAAGCCTTCAACCAATCAGAGTCAAGTCCAACCTCCCCAAATTCCAACGATGGAATAAAAACTAGTGCGTCGTGAGTCGTGACCAAAAGTCTAACTGGTGTTTGCTGTAACGTCTAACAAAGACAAAATGGGACTCCGTGAGTACAAGCTCCAATTCACTTCTCGATAGTCATTTAGAAAGTCATGTATTCAATTGATAAATAATTAAAATAAAGAATACGAAATAAAACTAAGACAAACGCATTATATCGACATTTATAACGGTACTTATTTTTAATAACATCGACAATTAAACATATATTTTTTTACTTCTATCGGCATTTATAACGGGACTTATTTTTAATAACATCGACAATTAAACATATTTTTTTTACTTCTCCGGCGTTCTTTTGACTTTAAAACAGCGTCACATTTTCGCATGGAGGAACTTAAAATACGCGGACATAGTTTCCGCACGGGCACTGTAGTAGAGCGCACATTCCTGCATTATTGTCTGGGTGCCCAAGTTTTTAGTTATTATAAATTGCTCACATGTTAAAATTGAGATTGTAATGTTGATGATGTGCATTCATATATATATATATATATATATATATATATATATATATATATATATATATATATATATATATATATATATATATATATATATATATATATATATATATATATATATATATATATATATATATACATATATATATATATATATATATATATATATATATATATATATATATATATATATATATATATATATATATATATATATAATTTTATTTTTGTAATTTATATATATAAATGAATGTTATGGTAAGCAGAAACATTTTTGTTTATTGCAAATGTTACTTGATCGAACAAACTATGTCTCATCAACATTTTTATCCTTATATATTCAATACTTTACACATTCTTATAAAGCTTACTGTATTTGATTAATTTTAGAGTTTGCTAAAATCGGAACAATTCACAATAAGAAATTTGACATAATCCGCTATTTCAGAGTCATTATAGACTGTGGAGCAAGGAGAGTGTGACTATGTTCCCTGTCATTTGTATTTGATTTGGATAAACAGCATACATGTAGTGCAATATTTTACAAAGCAAAATAATTTAGGTGACAACATGGAGACGAACTACAGTTTAGTTTTTTTTCAAATCAAAATAAAGTTTGCCCTCACTTGTGTTTCAGTCTCAGCACTTGCAGTTGCAGCCGGCACAGCAGGCGTGGCAGGTAAGCTTTTTCTTCACACCAGACAAGTGCAGAACTCATCATCTCAGGAGTTTAGTCATCAATTGTTACTGTTTTTGGCAATAATGAACATTATTATGGTTTTCCACACCACTGACTGGAATTATTGCGGTGTTCTCTCTTTTTTTGTCCAGGAGGCGTTGTGTTTTTTGCGCCTGTTGCTCTTGCGACCATTGGTTACACCGCCGTGGTGGTAGTGACAACAACAGGTACATCACTCAAGATGCGTCCACACTAACACATTTTTTTTCAACACCTTCTTTTAAAATGCTTTTTGGCTCTTGTCCAGATGTAAACTTATGCTTTTGGACAAACTCCAACCAGAGTGGAGATTTTTTGTGTGTAGACAGATAAAACAGAGCTTTTTATCTTGTTTCTAGGGCTGGCAAACTTAGTGTGTTAACATATATGGATTTATTCCAAATAATTATTCCATTAATCATGTGTATATACACAGATTAATCACAAAATTATTTTGAGCACACGTTCCTTTACCTTAACTGCGGATGGTTCCCTGAAAGGTGCGGGTTGACATACGATCAGTGATCAGGTCAAAGCATACCGTACATAAAATTGCATTTCTGTCCAAATAATGAAGTCGTTTTTAAAGTTAATTTGATATATACAAGCTTGTTATAACCTGTAATTAATCAGGATTCATTCAAAAATGTGTTGAATCAGATTTGGAAAATAATCATTTGAAATGTGCTGCGTCAAACACTAAATATATCCAAACATTTAATGAAGCCAAATACAAATAAGGCAACAAGAGAATTATCCCACAAATTTTTTGTAAAGGAAATTATTTACAGCAAATATGGGCATCTACGTTTGTACATCAATAATATGATTTGCCCAAAAATATTATATGATCGGGATGCTGAAAAAAATGGATTCACATCCTAATCGTGTTTACAAGAATGTATCATTTATAAAATATGCTTTTAAGACCATACATGTACTTACTGGCTGCATATATACGTCATACATCAACAGCCAAGAAAAGGCTTTTGTAACCTTTAACCTAGGGCTGGTTAACATTTACTAAAAAACACTTTCAAATGGTAAATTATTATTACATTAGTGCTTCTTACCAGTGCTTTGGCAAATGGCAAGCTGTGAGTCAGATTGTGGAGTTTTTTTTAAACCCAACTGCAGTAGCTTATTTCTAATAAAAGTACATTAAAGGGCACTTTGAATTTGAGGTACTGTAAAATAATGTGTACCAACACATACAACAAGTTTAATGATTATTTCAGGAACAAAATGTTTTGTTTTTTTAATCAACAAACTCTAAGAGGATTTGAACAAAGTGACTGCAGAGTTTTTTTAGTACATGTTTTATCAGAGGAGTTGAATTGTTAGACACCCAATAAGTCTGATTAAAAATATCTAGATATTAAAATGCCTTTATCTGATTAAATTAGTGGGTGTGTTTATCCAACCAGTCGGGACCAATAGAGTATAGTTCAGTCTTCCCTGTGGTGTTCCACAGGGAAGTTGCCTGGGACCATTTTTTTCCATAACTTGAGTTGATTTATTTTGGAAAACCTTGTTACATTGTTTAATGCATCCAGCGGGGCATCACAACAAAATTAGGCATAATAATGTGTTAATTCCACGACTGTATATATTGGTATCGGTTGATATCGGAATCTGTAATTAAGAGTTGGACAATATTGGATATCGACAAAAAAGCAATTATCGGACATCTCTAATTTGTATTGGTTTCTGTATTGTGTAGTTATAAATATATGATTTTACTTGTAATTGTATTGAGTTTGTGGACCCCAGGAAGACTAGTGGGTTGTTGTGGCAACCAGCTAATGGGGATCCTACTCTCTGACCGTAGTCCTTATCCTAAGAAGATATCAGACCAGCAATCCGCATCCAGAGTAACCTACCCTAACACAATAGCTCTTGGTACCATACAAATATCGACTGTAACGATATCAAGTGTAGTATTAGCAAAATGATCGATGCTATAATGATTAGAGTGATGGTTTTTATTATCAGAAAATTGTTTATTGTCATTTTTTGTTATTGGTTACAAACAGGAAATAATAGCCAATAGTATTTTTTTTTGCTTTTGTATAAATGTTTTGCACTATTGACTTTTTTATAAATGTTTTATATAATAGAAGGGGGGGAAAGAAACAATTTTAATTGATATTGTCACTCCATAAAGGTTGGCAAACACCAATGACAAGTATGACATATCTCATTTCAGGTACAGCTGGTGCAGGTGCTGCGGCTTCTGCCCCTGTCGCAGGCTTGGTGATGGCGCTCTTCTGAGTCCTTGGACACCACTAAAAATATGTCGGCCATTTAATTTATTAGGCCACAGTTCATTACAATTTAAAATGGATGAGTTCATCTTGCAATAGTGTGAATGGAAATGTTGCAGATGGTTTTGTTGCGGTGCAAGTTTGAAGAAAATAAAACTGAAATGTTACTCTTGTGTGTGTTCTATTTTGTAGCACATTGACAAAAGGCTATAATTGCATATTCACATAAGAAGTTTTAGTTGGAACTAAAAGTGGTCTTGATCAAGGCTCCCATGAGTTAAATGTTAGAAGCAAAAAAACACAAGTTGCCACTACTGTAACTTTAATAAAGAAAGTAAAAATGGGCTCACTCTCTACACATATAAGAGAGCATATAATCAAAATGGTGGACAACACTTTGTATGCCTTGAAAAAAAGCTATATTAATCATCCATATTATTATGACTATTTTCTGCTCAAATAGACCAGCTACATAGTTGCATATTGAAAAATAAAATCGTCAATGCATTATATTTGAATAATGTCCATGTTGGATTTCTAACAAAGACATGTTTTTTTTTTTATTAAATCAACATAAAAAACACACTTACAACCAGTGCACCAACCCAAAAAACCTCCCTCCCCCATCCACACTCATTCACACAAAAGGGGCTGTCTCTTTCCGTTATTAAACTTCTGGTACCTACAATATGGAACTATACAGTCTGCAAGGGATACAGTCCTTAAAGCACACATGATTGTGTGTGCTGCTGGTCCACTAACATTTTCATTAATTACTATTTTTTGAGTAATTGTTTTTATATTGTTTTACTTTCGTTTTTATTCAAGAAAATGTTTTGATTTATTTATCTTATTTTTTTTAAAGGACCTTATCTTCACTAGACCAGGTTGTCAATGAATTCAGATTATTCAAAAGGGTTCTTAAAACCAGGTCCAGTTCAGATTATGTCCAGGTCGGGCTCAGCAACACACACCTTCACCTATGTCAGGGGTCGGCAACCTTTACTACTCACAGAGCCATTTTGACCAGTTTCACTAATTAAATAAAACAATGGGAGCCGCAAAACTCTTTTGAAATTTAAAATGAAATAACACTGCATACAAAGTTTTTTTTTGCTTTGTGCTATGTATAACCCAGACACGCGGCCCGCACCACAATATGTAAATGGAACTTGATAGCGTCTTACTTGCCATTGCCAGCCCTACCGCGACGTTTCCGTGAGTCTAACAAGCTCTCAAAAAAGATTCACGAGCGTCGACCGTTGATCGGCCACATTACGCGACCGTTATTCGCCCATATAACACTAACAAGGGCGTGCCGTGATGACACAGCATTTAGCGCCCTCTGCAGCATGTTCGATACAGCGTGCCAGCCCAGTCACATGTTGTATGCAGCTTCTGCTTGCACAAGTAAGCGGCAGCAAGGCATACTTGCTCTTCAGCCATACAGGTTAATTACACTGACGGTAGCCATATAAAACAACTTTAACACTCTTACTAATATGCGCCACATTAAACAAGAATGACAAAACACATTTGGGGAGAACATCTGCACCGTGAGACAACATAAACACAACATATCAAATACCCAGAATCCCATGCAGCCCTAACTTTCCCCGGCTACATTATTCACCCCCGCTTCCACCAAACCCCGCCCACCTCAACCGACGCACGGAGGGGGGGTTGATGTGTGTGTGGGGGGGGGGCGGGGTTTGGTCAAATGCTGTGAAATCACGGCACGCCCTCATTATAGTTGTTGGGGTGAAATCCGTAGCATTTTCGACCCGGGAAATTTCTGGGAGAGGCACTGAAACCCGGAAGTCTCTCGGGAAATCGGGAGAGTCGGCAAGTATCTGCAGCTGAGCCGCATCAGAGTGGTTAAAGAGCCGCATATGCGGCTCCGGAGCCGCGGGTTGCCGACTCCTGACCTATGTACACTGAAAACCAGGGAACACAACAGATTGCATACAATCTACAAACAAAATTACATTTTCAAAATAAGCACCGATGTACAGTCCAGATCACGTCCAAGTCGGACTCAGCAACACACAACTTCATTTATGTACACTCAAATTAGGGAACACAACAACAGATTGCATATCATCTATAAACAAAATTACATTTTCAAAATAAGCCTTTGAGGACTTCTCATCTTTTTTTTATGTTTTTTGGCGTCATTATCGTTTTTAACCATATAACTTTCTAAAGTTAAAAAATACTGAATAAATGTTTTAAAGAAAGAAATACTAAGTGAATATCTGTTTTTGGCCTTAAAAATAAACCTTTTACCGAGTACTATAATTAAATTGACTAAATCGTGACTGTCAATGAACTCTCCTAAAATAACAGAAACCACATCAAGCTTCATAAACAAACCAATCCTTAAACCCATTTTTTCAACTTCCACCCAAAACGAAGACACAATATGACAATACCAAAACAAATGCAGGTCAATCGGCAATCATCTGACTCTGTCATATTCCATAGTTTTAACATTTTTCCCGTGGGTAAGAAGTTATAAATAATTTTAATTTGAAAATAACGATTTTGCACATTGATAGTAGTTTTGTAGAAATTTGAATATGGCATCCCACGGCAACAAAGACATGTTTGCTTAAATATGTGTGTACTTATAAAACACATCAACCTAAATGTACATGCATTGTCCAAGCTGAACTGCATTTGTTTACATAAACGTAGACTTTATAAGCACGTACAGGTGTATATTGTAGTTATTAATGTACTGCATAACTAGACTTTTCTCTAATCTACATATAATGTCCATATTGGTATTTTTTTTACAAAATCATATTTATTTTCAAGTTTAGCTAATCATTTACCATTTTAACAAGAGGGAGTGCTGTTTGGAATGTCTGTTGAACCTAACGACCCCTCTTCTCCTCCGCCCCTCCCATCCTTTTCCTGTAAACACTTTCGTTTCTTTTGAAACGAAACCTAACATTTGATTGACAGTCCTGTTCAACCAATCAGAAGCCACTTGTACTTCTGACCAATCAGGTGAACGTTGTTGAGGTTAGTTCGATTAGCATTTTGAACGTCTTGTGTGGGCGGTTTTTGTTTCCTGTAGCAACTTCCTAAAAGCGATGTGCATGCGCGGTCGGGCCAAGTTCCGTTCCTATTAAAGGACACATATTGAAAATATATCGTAATAAGGTCCCACTAATAAGGTGGGACTATATTAATAACTGCAAGCACAGACGGTGATTATGTAAGTTAATAATTGACGTGCAACACAAAAACAGGAAGCGACAAACGCGCACACCCAACAACTGCCAGGGTAACTCACGCCCCTAACTGCTCGCCCCGCCCACTCACTCAACCACACTGGCGTTCCTCATTTCTCTACTGATTTTCATGCAGTTTACTTGAATGTCAATGTCAAAACAGGTGCAATCAATACACAGCTATTGTTAGGTTATTCCCAGCGACCTTTCTTTCAAGCATACAGCAAGTGTGCAATCATATGTATGTGCAGATATTCTTGTTGTTATCATTTGTGTCTCTTATTCAACCAATGAATGCTATGACCTTTGCCCCCATGCAGCTCAAAGCGACCTATTCATTGCCATGAATATAAAAAGGGCCATTTTACAGAATCGGTGCCTTTTGGGTCCCTGGGAAGTCAAATATACAATGCATGATTAAAAAATAATAATTATTGAGCTGTGAGCTCTTTTTACAACAAACGCTGTTTCACAACCAGAGTGGTCATATAAGGGGGAAAGGGAATGACAAATCTAAGGGCCCACAGCCCTCTAGGGCCCACACATTGACCCCAGTAATCTCTATGACAAAATTATTATGTATACACTGAACTAATATATATTCATAGACTTAGACTTAGACTTAGACTTCCTTTTTATTGTCATTCAAATTTAAAAATGTATCATTCAAATTTGAACTTTACAGCACAGATAAGAACGTCATTTTGTTACATAGACTCATGGTAGTGCAGGACAAAAAAGCAATGAGGTGCATATATAAATAAATAATTATAAATAAATAATATATAAATATATATATAAAATTAACAAATATATATAAATATATATAAATAAATAAATAGATTACTGTACAGATAAATATATTGCACTTTTCCACATGCGTCCACGTTTATGGATACATGTTATATTGTCTTTTTTTATTCCAGCGAGTTAATCCATTTTGGGGGGAGTTGAGGGGATAATTTAATTATGATGCGTTCAAGAGTCTTACGGCCTGAGGGAAGAAGCTGCTACAGAACCTGGAGGTTCTGCTTCGGAGGCTGCGGAACGTATTTCTAGAGTCCAGCAGTGAAAACAGTCCTTGGTGGGGGTGAGAGGAGACTTTGCAGATTTTCTGAGCCCTGGTCAGGCAGCGGCTTTTTGCGATCTCCTGGATAGGAGGAAGAGGAGTCTTTATGATCTTTTCCGCTGTCCTCACCACTCTCTGGAGAGACTTCCAGTCTGACGCACTGCAGGCTCCAGTCCAGACAGAGATGCTGTTGGTCAGCAGGCTCTCTATAGTGCCTCTGTAGAATGTGCTGAGCATGGGGGGAGGGAGCTGTGCTCTTTTCATCCGCCGCAAAAAGTGCAAGCGCATATGAATACATTTGAATTAAAACAAAGATGCAAGTCATGCAATATTCAATAAAAAATGGTTAAGTCCACACCGTGGTTTGTTCTTCCTCATTGGAATTAAGTGAGGGCGAGCGAACTCCAGCAAGGTTGGGCTGCACCGGAAAAAGCACAAGTCTGGACACCAGCAAAGAGTCGAGCAGGAGACCAGGGGCAGGAGCAGCAGAACAGGGGTCCCAGGACATTAAAACTATTTTCTAAGAATGGTGAGAAAACTACTGGAGGGCTGAAACAATTAGCCGACTTATTTATTCATTTAATGTCTGTAACATCGCTTTTGACGGGAGACAGGCTGGAGTATGGAGCTTACGTTAGCTGACATCTGGCCGCGCTAGAAAAGTCGCCAGTTCATTTAAAAAAAGTTATCAGTTCATAGACCTACGGTGTGCATCACTTTTGGGTAGTGCTCCAGTATGCGCCCATTCAGAGGCTGCATTGAATTGTATTATGGCGCATTCAACTTCTACTCAGTGATTAATAATTACTCCATAATTATTCAACTTCATTATTAATAATTACTGTCTAATTAATATATTACCTTCATCAGATGCTCATAATGACAAATTTTATTTGACGAAGATCAGTTCCGTTATCATGATGTGTTCAATGTGGTCTTGTAAAATGCGTTATTAGTGTGACATTTACTAGCCTAAATACAAAAAAGGAAAATGTTCAAAGATTTGTTGTTGTTGTTGTTTGTTTTCAAATCAATATAAAATAAAATACACCATAACAGCTGACAACAACAATGTAAAAAACAACAACAATATTTACATTTTTGGGCAGTTTACACTGACTTTTAAATGGTTTAAAAATATGTTTTGCCTTCAAAAGTGAAGCTGTCCACTAGAGCTATATGTTTCAAAGAAGCCCATTTAGATTTTGTCCAAGAACAAGTTAGTTCTGCATCAGTTTTTCCATTAAACATAACATTTAATATTTACAATATATTGGAACAATACACCTTTATGCTCTGTCGCTCCGGAATCAGCAGTGGCTGCTTCATCTGAGTTTAAATCCCACAGCAAACACTTACTCCCCACAGTCCAATGATGCTTTTCAGTGATGTAGACACTGCTTGGCTGTTTTGATTAATTAGTGAACTCCTGTACCACTAGCAGTGACTAAGACATTAATCAACACCACAGTGATTTTAATTAAACAAAACATATGCTAATTTTTTTATAACTCAATTTAAACTTTAATTGATATTAGATGAGGCTTGTTGTTGTTTTCAATATTTGTTTTACAACAATGTATTCCATGTGCTCTTTGTTTTACTTACATATTTATGTTAGATTCTACGTATTTACCCTGAGAACTATCTTGAGCCAGGACACTTTTTTTTTTGCATATTATTGCTTGATTGTTGGATACAATAAAATACCCAATATACCTATTTGTTGAGTGGTTAATCGAAAATGTATTTGCAATCAGAGGTGTAATAACATGTTGCAAATCAGTGATATAAGAATAAAATAACTGCATAATAATAATACCCTGACTTGTTGAGTCGTTATTTGCAAAAAAAGGAAAACATTTGGGTGTATTACACCAGACATCGTCAATAACAGTAACAAACAAGAAAATTGAAGGTGGCAATGAATGGAGTAGAGGCGGCCACATACCAATACGCTTTCAAGGGGCACATAATCAGGGGAAACAAGCTCAACCTGTAAGTTAGCCTGTAAGTTTCTTCTCTTCTCTATCTGCCATTTAACTCCCCACTGAGCTTCTTCTTCTTTGGTTTTTATGGCAGACGGCACCCTGCGCAAATAACAGTAGCTCTGGCGGCCTTAAATTGACTCAGCCCCACCACTTGTCGGGTGCTCTGAGTGCAAGAGTGTGGATCACGCAGGGTGGAATATAACTGCTAAAAGTTTTAATTTGCAGAAAATAGTTTTTATACTCATGAACAGTTTTTTTATTATTTTATTTAATTTGTTTTTATACTTGCGAATAGTTTCTTTTAAGTGAAAATTATTTTTTTTACTTGCAAATTGTTGGGTACAAGTAAAAAAAACTTGTTTTGTGTCTGTGGAGTTTTGGCAGTAATTTCACTCCATTTTTAACTTTATTTTACTTCCAGGAATATCAGACATAGTAATGGTGGTTTAAGATACACAATCTTGGGAGTAACAGTAAATGCCGCAACACAACAACCTTCAGCCACAACATGTTTGCAAAAGCCACAACAAATGCATATCCTACAGTAGAACAAAAACAACTATAATGCAACAACATTACGATACAATACAACAACACTAAGGCACAACAACTTTACACCACAATACAACAAGAAAGCCACAACACAACAACATAGAGCTGCAATACAACCACATAAAGTGTGTTGTGGTTTTTGCAATTGTTGTCACTTTTCTCAGCCCCCACATGGTAAATTAAGTAAAACGTTAGAACAGTGAACTGATATCTGATATGCCCTGATATAAAATGTAAAAGTACATGAAATGCAACAAGTTTAGCATACAAAGAGTACTTTGACATGCAGATAATAGTGTGTAGCAATAGTTCTATTTGGTAAGGTTGAGATAAGAAGAAAGTGAAAGCGTGAATAATAAAAGACAAGACACACTCAACCATAAAACAGGAAACAGGTTAGATAAAAACAAACATGTGTAGCATTTACAGTATATGTGAGATTAGACAAACACAAGATGAATTCAAGAAGGTCTTTGTTTGTGAAGCCCAAGCACAAATCTCCCTCTCTGTCACATGTTGATACAGTTGTCTTGTTTTATTGCAACAAATCTTTGAACACTTTGCACATGTTGGTCGTCAAGTCATCCCGCCCACATGTTCCCTTGTAGGTTGCTCTGCAGCCAATCAGAGGCGCTTCCTCCAGTTCTTCTCTTTGTATATAAAGCCTGACCACGAACAAGCCATATTATTCTCTATAAAAACAACACAAAGAAGAAAAGATCATGGGAAACGGTGAGTAAATAACTCTTACTATTTATCACTACTATGTACAACGTCTTTTTTAAGTCAACAAATATAACCAATAAGGAGGACTGAACGTGTAAATGTTATGTAGATAAATTATTTTTTTAAGTCTCTGGGGGCATTTGATTTTAATGATCTTTAAAGCCAAGCAGGACATAAAAGTTAAGTTTCTGAAAGGTGTAAAAACATGTTCAAACATGATTCATCTTCCATCCATCCATCCATCCATCTTCTTCCGCTTATCCGAGGTCGGGTCGCGGGGGCAGCAGCCTAAGCAGGGAAGCCCAGACTTTCCTCTCCCCAGCCACTTCGTCCAGCTCTTCCGGGGGGATCCCGAGGCGTTCCCAGGCCAGCCGGGAGACATAGTCTTCCCAACATGTCCTGGGTCTTCCCCGTGGCCTCCTACCGGTCGGACGTGCCCTAAACACTTCCCTAGGGAGGCGTTCGGGTGGCATCTCATCTTGTTTTGCTCATAGTTCTCCTTAACAACAATATCAAACATGTAAAGGCTTTAAATAGTTTTACGCCTTCAAAAACATTTTGATTAGATAATGTCACCAATTTAAACGAGTGAAATAACTCATGTTATGTAAATGTATAGTACTTGTGATCAAAAGGCCTTTGAAGGGTAAAAGTAGTAATAAAGTCAGTTGACAATTTTGAGGGAAAACATTTTTTTATTTATTTGAACAATTAAGGACTTTTATTTAGTGTATGGCTTCCTGTTTTGTGGAATAACTCCCAGTGTATTGTACACCTGGGAAATAATTGGAAGTTGAAATGTTAACATTTAACAACCCAACAAAAATTAAGGCCAAAATACTGAAAATAGATTATGGAAAATATAAAAAAGTTAGCCTTTTCCCCATGAGGGTTAAAAAGTCCAATGTCAAAGGTAATTTGTAAAAAAAAAAAAAAAAAAAAGTCTTAAAATGAAATGAAAACAATCACGTTATGCATCATACTTGAACATGTTTTATGTGTGTGTGTTACTTTTTACTTTTAAAGTGGCTGCAACTTGCTCATAGTTACACGTTTCAATCCAAAATAATATAAAAAAATCTATTTTATGTACCCATTAGTGGTTTGACAGAGCATGTGTTTTTCAAAATGTCTTTGTTTTTCACATTTACTAATCATATTGAATACAAATTGCTTGT
Source organism: Entelurus aequoreus (assembly GCF_033978785.1). Taxonomy (NCBI): domain Eukaryota; kingdom Metazoa; phylum Chordata; class Actinopteri; order Syngnathiformes; family Syngnathidae; genus Entelurus; species Entelurus aequoreus. Next base: position 46,053,728 of record NC_084733.1, on the reverse strand, counting down.
CAGACCGAGGAACTTGCACACACACAAAAGCAGTGCAAAGGTAGACCTTATATGGGTTGGGCATTCTTCCTTGCGTAAACAGTAGATTCCCTTTCAGTTCTAAAACAGCCCACATACAGTATGTCACCATTGTCCAACAAGGAGATAAGTTAGTGGCTGTAATGTCTTTAAAATATTTGGTAAACATAATTTATCTTTCTTTTTTAATCTCAACATAGCTTTTACATGTAAGGGTGCAAGGCTGAACCCACAGCAAGAATGGAAAAAAACCCAGCAGTAATTATATTTACTGTATATCATCAAAAAGTCAATATATTAAATAAAAAAGTCACATTGAAGTCATGATTTTACAAGAACAAAATCCAAATATTATGAAAAGTAAAAATATTTTGCACATACAAGAGTATTAAATTAATGATATTTATATAGCACCTTTTCACAAATGTCTCACAGCACTTTACATTGAGTAACTCATACATTGAAGCATGGACACAACAGCAGTGACGAGGATAGCAAAAGCTGGAATTGAACCAGGAACCCTCATGTTTCTGGACAGCCACTCTACCCACTGAACCACGCCGATAAAGAATATAGCCTTGATAGTTATGAGGTGAAATTTCTATATCAATATCTAAATCTTTGCGTGAAATTGAATTATTAAAACAAAAAATATGTTATTTTTTAACGGATAATATTATGAAAAATAAACAAAACAAGAATTAAACTGCAATTATTGTAAAAATGTGTTAGACAAGAATTTACAATTTTCTAAAAATAATGGGAGGGAAATCGTGGTATTATGAGAAAAAAAACATTCAGAAGTAGTAGGAGTAGAGGTGCTCACAAAAAAGATTAATATCTGAATTGATTTATATTTTCTTTAAATTTTTTTCAGAATCAGATTTTAAAGGTGTTTTTTATGCATACTCGCTGTGCCTATACATCCGGGTTGCGTGATACACCGGTAGATGCCATCGAACATAATTAAATTAAAATATGGCCAACGATTTGATGCTATCGTTTTACCGTGATAATGCATGTTGTTGACACAAGCCTTGTATCGCAAATTTGACATAGACAAGCAAAGGAACGCTTCCTCAACACAATGTAGCATTCTTGCTCGTGGCTAACGTCTCTCCACAGTGCAAAGCTGCTTCTAAGTTCTTGCCTCCATGGCGGCAAATAAACCATAGTTCTTACGAGTATCATTATCACTGGAGGACGAGGAATAGCTAAACATGCTACACTGCACACGGTAGAAGGAATATGCTAACCGCCAAAATAGAGCTCTTGAATGTAAGCAAAGGTTGGCGACAAGACAAAAACTTAACCAAGTACCGGTAGTATTGTATTAGGTCTATACGGCAGTAGTTAGATTGGTATTTATTCTTTTACACAGGGGTGTTGGCCCGCAAACAGGATTTATCCAGCCTGCGAGATGAGTTTGCTATGTAAAAAAAGTGGCTGAAATTTTTGAATGCAAGACACTGCTGCTCTAAATGTGTCCACTGGATGTCGCAATAGCAATTCTTTGTATCCCCTGCCACAAGAGCTCAAATGACTTCAGAGGGGGCGGAGCTATCTGGCGTGTTAAAAAAGAGGCAACACTTCCGTGTTTGAACGCTATGCACTTGCGCTGATAATATACAAAATGTGCTGAAATAATAAGCATCCCCTTCTAACTTCATGTGTGTGATTTATAAAATGAGTCAAAATTCATAAGGTTTGTTGTTGGTGATACTAAATATGTACAGAATAAACCACATGATGTTAGTTCATCAGTTGAGAAAAATGAGTAAATTACAATAACATCCTGTAATTTGATTTTAAGATTATCATTAATTTTATTTTCTGATAGATTGAAAATGTTCACGGAAGTACCATTTTAAAACTTTGCCAGACTCTATTCCAACTATTTGACTGATGAGCAGTATTACATAATGTATTCAAAAAGTATAAATAACAACAAATGAAGATAGAATACTATTAACCACAACAAGCAAGTGTAAAAAAAACAACAACATTAAGATTTGTACATTTTCAGAATGTCTTGGTCTATTTTAAACAAAGAAAACAACCCCAAAGTTTTCTTTATTTTTAAGTTATCATGCCATGATTTTACCAGTCGGGCCCACTTGGAAATAGATTTTCCTCCATGTGGCCCCTGAGCTAAAATGAGTTTGACACCCCTGCTTTAACGTATTATATTATATTGTATTATACAACCTGAACCTACCAACATGTTCATTGTATTCTCCTGACAACCAGTGTCTTCTGCAGGGGACATTTGTTTATGGTCTATGTCCCCTGCAGAGGACGCTGGTTCTCCATAAGTCATCTTTTAAACGCTGTTGGAAAATGGAGGGAAAAATATTCAAAGCTTTTTTACTCTTTCAGGCCCGTCTTCTGTTCCGACAGGTAAGATGTAATTTCAGTATTAATATGGCAAAGGTGGAATGCGAATGTTTTATTCCTCCAATTTACAGGAACCCCATCAGGTGTAATGACGTTTGCATCTCCTGCTGGTGCGACAATTGGTTATCCCGATCCAAGCCCTACTCCCCTCAGCACTGGTCTCACACTCGCACCGGGTACCTCATTGAGTAACACCTGAACATGGTCATAGACTTCTGTTTGCATGCTAAAGTTAGACATCTTATTGCAGGTCCATCACCAAGCAGTGGTTTTAGTCCACCGCCAAGTGGTGGTCTACCACCAAGTGGTGGTCCACCACCGATGATGTAACCAAGGTTTTCCCCTTGAAGTCGTTATGGTTTGTGAAGCCCTTTACGGGCTGTAATAATAAATTTGGATTGATTGATGAAGCTACGACCTGTTTTTCTTTCCAATGTCTACTTTAGATCAAATACAAGTAGTCATTCAGTCGAGAACTGATTATGCGTGAATATAGGATTATCTGGAGATATTCATGTTGAAGAAATATCTATTGTGTTGTATTTGAAGCCACATTTTTAAGTGTGTGGAAGACTCTTTGTGTTCATGTTGCATTGTATCAATACCATAGAAATGGGACCTTCACGGACGAGTCAAGCCTTTTAAACGGCTCTTTCAAGTGAACCTGTATTTTTAAAAGGCTCTTGTGTGGAAATTTCCAATCAAGATGATTGTCAAAAAGGGAAATTCATAATTTTACGAGAATAAAGTCATAATATTAAGAGGGGAAACAATATTTTGCATAATTTTACAGAAAAAAAGTCTAAACATTATGAGGGGGAAAATACTTTTTAGATTTAAATTTTTGCGCAAAGTTGAAATATTAAAGAAAAAAATATATCATTTTTCAAAGTCATAATACAATGATAAACAAACAAAACAATAATACAATTGTAATTGTAAAATTTGGTTGGGAAAAATATAATTTTTTTTGAAAATATTGTCTTAATATATATATCTTTTAAAGATTCATGTTTTAATTGTAATTTTGAATTGCGCAAGTTTTTTTTAGAATCATATTTTAAAGGAGCCATATGTAAGAATCTGGCCAGAAATGAATCCTGCAATCACGGTCAAAGTTCTGTAGTCCCGTCCCCATCTCCCTGACTGAGGTTGCCAGATACACAGCCGAATCCAGCTAGATCGACTGGGCTACTCCAAGGAACTTCAAACTTCCACTGCCTCTTACTAGGGGTTCAAGTGCTGGGACCATAACAATTGAATTGATGAGCGTTTTGTCAATATCAAATCTCTAACCAAGACATTTTACAAATGCGTACAATATGCGTGCAATATCATAACAAATGGCAATCATATGGTTATTGTCAGTACTATCAGAAAACAAAAACTAAAAGGAACTACAACCAACGCTAGCAATGGTTATACTGGTGAAAATAAGTAGAGCATGCTTTGCAGCCTAATGTACGCCCAAAACTAAAGAGAAGACATTTTACCAAGGTATGCCTATAGGCTACTGTTACAAATGTTTCAGATTGCCATACAACTTGCTACATGTAGTCCACAATATGCAAACACGAATGAGGAATTATTTTATCATGTGATTTGGCTGTCTCCATACGTTTCACATTGCCATGACAGCCATGCTCATGTTGGAATCAATTTCCTCAACGTATCAGCGTATTGAGAATGAAATAGGCACTGACACTACCCATATCCACATAGGTTTGATTTGTTGAAAATATATATTTGCCCTGTCAGTTAGATGACACATCGACATACAGGCTAACGGGCATATATTTTCTCAGTTAGCCTATATGTCGATGTGTTTTTGACCGGACTAGCATGCTAAGCATTACACTAGGAGCTAAACACCATCACACTAAGCATTCGTTGCATGAACATACTAGATTTGTTAGACAAGATCATAGACTGTATTGGACAATATAGTTTACATACGAAATGTCCATTTCCATTTATTACAAGTTATAACAAAACGTAAATGCCTTACTTACCTATCAAGGAGGAAATTAGCAAGTTTGGCAAAAATCTTCTCCGCCTTCAATTGTCTCCATCTATTAAAGGGATCCCCGATACAAATCCTCGTTTTGTTCCTGGCTTTGTCATGAAGAAGTTGAGAATCGTAACAAGGTCTTTTAGATTTACCAAGGTCTGGCATGTTTAGTAACTTTACCAGTGGCAGTAGCTAAACAAAGGTGGGGGTGCGTAACTGGCAACCTGGATGTAACACATTCACAAACTTTCTAATTGGTTAAAACGGTGGAGGGCGGGACATCGAAATGAAAACAATAACAAGATTTCGGGGCTGTAAATCTAATTTTGAAACTATCGTTATCAGTTATAAAGATATTCGAAAATAACATGATTTATTAATGCCTTTTGACATATCAGGGCAATTTAATGATGACTTGACATGAAATTATTACATATGGCTCCTTTAAAAGACATATTTTCTATGCTAACTCTCTAGGGTTGCGCCGTATAGACAATATATGATATAAATGACATACATTTGACCGATGATAAAACTTTTAATACTATCGGTATATCGTGATATTGCATGTTGATGACACATGAAAAAAAAAAACTACAAAATGATCAGGAGTCAAAAGAAACATTTTGTTAATCAGAATCAGAATCAGAAATACTTTATTAATCCCCGAGGGGAAATTAAAATTTTCAGCACAATCCCATTGAAGATTAGACAAACATTACAGGGAGACACAACAGGATCGCTGACGGGTCTGCCAACTTCCGGTGCCCCTTACAAAAAAGCTGATATACAGGTAAACAATGGGGAGGGTGAGAAAAAAAAAAGGTCTAAGGCTGGGCCCCTGAAGAGGGGGTCCAGACTGAGGCCAAGGGAAAAAACAACTCATAGCCATAGCTCACATTCCTCTTACACACATGTCAGAGCATAAAACATCAAACTTCAAAGAACACAAAGGACATTAAAGACATTAAAAGAGCAGAGCTGATGCAACCAGCCACTTCTACATACAACTATGAATAAAAAGTCAAAGAAACATATACACTGTGGTGGCCTCTGCGGTGTTCCACGCCATCGTCCGGTAGGGTGGAGGGAGCATGGCAAGAGACAGGAGCAGACCCAACAAAGCAACCAAGAGAGCCGACTCCACTCTCGGCCGCCCACTAACTCGGCCTGTGTCCAGTCCGAATGGATGAGCGAGGATCCATCTAAGGAGACTGAGGGGTCCGATACCTGCTCATTCAGCCAAGACACTGTGAAGCCTGTCCGTCCCGGCGCTCAGAGCTAGCTCCGCAGCCCTGTCTCTTCATCTGCATCTCCTCCAGTCTCTCCAAATGGACTCTGGTGTGGGAGAGACCCAGCAGCTGGTCTCCATGGCCAAAAGGCTCCCGGGAGGCAGATCCAGAAGTCCACAAAAAAGCACAGCAGAAGTCACGAAAGTGCCACACCTAGTCACACAGTCCCAAAGGGTCCCGAACCAAAAGGCAAAAAAAAAATTATCTTATATCCGCAGTGATTATTTCCTTGATGAAAACAGTTAACATTTGAAAAAAAAATCTCTAAAAGGAACATAAGAACGTGCCAGTCTTTTGAACGGCTCTTTCAGAGATTAATGTACCGCAATCATGTCGGGAGCAAATTAACAGCAATAAATGAGGGTATGTGTTATATGATGTACATTTTATAGGAATTGTTACAGACTTAGTGTGGATGAGACTTGTTTCTGCAAAAAAAAAAAAAATCTATTTTTGGAGAAAGTAAAACGATGTACATATTTAAATCAGGACATACACATCACGTCACACATTCTGGAACATGGGAGCAGTTATAATAAGAAAAACAAGTCCTATGAAATGGGCACAAACATTTTACAAACACTTTTATTTCCTGGGAAATAACCCAGCACAGGTCAAAGCTTGTTGCGTTTGTAAGTGTACATGTGCTGTTGAATGAAAACTACTGCACTTGCAGCAGTGCACACAAGCCAAGTTGGAAATCCCCCATGAATGCCCCCAAACGAGGTGAATATGTAACCAACACACTGTGGAAAAAGTCCCTCTGCAAGTCTGAATTTTGGGTTAGAGCGATTACAAGCCAGGAAGATGACGGTCAAAGGTTTGAAGGTTTGTTCAAGATACAACACCATGTGAACAATGTAATGCAGTAAATGAGGCCGTTTGTTTTTGAGCTCTCTTTTGAATCAAGCATTCGGGTAATCTCTGAGACATAGCGCCATGCATCAGAGTCATTCCTGTTCCAACTACTTCTATCAGCTCCAACTGGACTGAAGCCAAGAAAACTTCACCCCTGCCAGGACAACAAGTCCATATAAGGGCGGAAAGTGAGGCCGGGGTACTTTTCCAGGAGACACAAGTGTTCCTGCTGGCTTCAATGACTTGTGGACATTTCTGATAAACACATACAGCAATGTTATAGTAAGCTACTTCCACACTGCAGGCCCATTCTGATTTTTTTTGCCCATGTGTGACCCTTATCGTATTTTTTATTTTTTTTGTCCTGTCCAGCTTCTCAGGCAAATCATATAGTTGATGTAGATGCCCATATCGACTGTACACATTTACTTTACAAAAGAGAAGTGTGGGATACTTCTCTTGTTGCCTTATTTGTATTTGACTTTATTAAATGTATTTATATTATTATTTGGTGCAGCCGGGCAGGAGGGGATAGAAAGAGAAAAAAAGGAAGACAGAGGGGGAAATTGTGGGGACAAGAGGGGGATAAGATAGAGAGACAACAACAGCAAACACAACAACATCAGCAAATAGGATAAGTACAAATATGATGGTAAAAGTGATATCATAGAAGCAGTTAGTGAAATAAATATTATTACAGAAATGACAATGAACATTATTCACTACAAATCGGATTTTGAATGTAGGGTGAACAGTACAATTCCGACTTTTTTACCCTTTTTACATGTGGTCATACATTCCAAATGTGCATTCATACGACCTATGCGTCCAAGGCTGCACCTCCCTTTAGCCCAGCGATGTCAAACGTACGGCCCGCGGTTCGCAAGATGAGTTTGCTAAGTATAAAAATTAGCTGCAATTTTTCATGGGAGAAACTGCTGTTTGAAAAAAATCCACTGGGTGACACAATAGCAATTCTGTTAGGCAAGCAAGCAAGTATGCGAAGCAAGAGGTAAACATTAATAGAATAGATAGAAAGTAGAATAGAAAGTACTTTATTGATCCCTGGGGGAAATTCAGCACCACAGTTCGCTCACAATAGACAGTAATAATAATAAATAATATAATATATATAATATATTATATATATAATATATAAATAATATAAATATATTCTACATATACTCTACATTTAAGTGCAGTCAAGGAACATATGCATTATACAGTCTGATGGCTGTCGGTATGAAGGACCTCCTGTGTCGTTCCGTGTTGCATTTTGGGAGTCTGAGTCTTCCACTGAACGTGCTCATTCTCTCCGCAAGGTCCGAGTGTAGTGGGTGGGAGGTGTTTTCCATAATGGCTAGGAGTTTTGCTAGACTTCTCCTCTCTGACACCACCGCCAGAGAGTCTAGCTCCACTTCCACCACATTACTGGCCTTCTCTACCAACTTGTCCAGTCTGTTTGCGTCCCTCGCTCTCAGCCTGCTGCCCCAGCAGGCCACGGCGTACAAGAAGGCGCCCGCCACCACCGACTCGTAGAACATCTTCAACATCTTTGTACAGACGTTGAAGGATCCTAGCATCCTGAGGAAGTAGAGGCGGCTCTGTCCCTTCTTGCAGAGTGCCTCAGCGTGTTTTGACCCATTCAGCTTGTTGTCCATGTGTACACCGAGGTATTTATAATCCTCAACCATGTCCACATCGACCCCCCTGATGGAAACAGGGGTCGCCGGAGTACTCCTCCTCCTTCCCAGGTCCACAACCAGCTTCTTGGTCTTCGTCACATTAAGCTGGAGGTGGTTCTTTCCACACCATGTGACAAAGTCCTCCACCAGTGCCCTGTATTCCTCATCATCACCATCCTCAATAAACCCCACTATCGCAGAGTCATCAGAAAACTTCTGAAGGTGGCAGGACTCTGACTGATAGTGGAAATCGGTGGTGTAAATGGTGAAGAGGAAGGGGGAGAGGACTGTGCCCTGCAGGGCCCCGGTGTTGCTGACCAGCCTGTCAGACACACAGTCCTGCAGTCACACGTACTGTGGTCTGTCAGTCAGGTAATCAACAACCCAGGACACCAAGGGTGCGTCCACCTGCATCGCCTCCAACTTCACACCCAGTAGTCCAGGCCGTATGGTATTAAAAGCACTGGAGAAGTCAAAAAACATGACCCTCACACTGCTCGCAGGCTTGTCTAGGTGGGTCTGGGTTCGGTTCAGCAGGTAGATGACTGCGTCCTCCACTCCCAGTCGGGGCTGGTAGGCGAATTGAAGTGGGTCCAGGTGGGGCTTGACTGTAGGGCGGAGTTGTTCCAGGACCAACCTCTCCATGGTCTTCATGATATGGGAGGTTAGAGCCACCGGCCTGTAGTCCTTCGACATGCTGGGTCGCGTGCACTTGGGGGTGGGGACCACGCATGAGGTTTTCTGCAGTGTGGGCACTTATGTGTGGCTACGGCTCCTCCCCTTCAACATAAATGAAACCAGCTGTTTTACGTCATGTCCTTCGAACATATCGTGCTTTGGCACTAGTTGCCTCAAAATGTCTCTGTCAAAAAGAGAATCGTGGCCGCACAGTGTAACTCAAACCTCTTGAATAGAGTCCGTGTACGTCTCGGGCGGCGGCTAACCGGTTTCAACCAATGTCCAGAGACATGGAAAGTGGCTAATTTTATTGGTTCCCTATCAAGCAGGCAAAAGTCGCTCTTCCTCTGTTGTTGTTGTTGTTGTTGTTGTTGTTGTTGTTGTTGTTCTGGGTCACTCAAAGGCAGAATACAGAAAAGAGACACTGCTCATGTGCAATCTACCATATATCCAAACATTGAACGTAGAATAGAGAAAATAGTTTTCCACTTGCTGTTTAATTTCCTATTTTTGATTTTCACACACGTTAAAAAATTGCAATAATGGGTAACGATCCATTTACGTTGTTTTTGTTACTGATAATCAAACCAAAAAACCTAGAATGTTGATTTTTATGTCAAATTATTTTTCTATTACAGGCATATGATACCGAGAAAAGTTTTTATTACTGATCAACGATTTAATATTTTGTTCAATCCCAGATAGGCTGTGATTTAAAGTTTAAATTGCTTTGTATTTACACTGAGACAAAGTATGTACGTTCATTGTGTCCTTTGTTGTGTGTTTGAAACTGCACCAATTGTTTCCTTTAGAATTTTCAACTAACTTCAAGCATTTTGTCAAGAGGATTATTAGTGATATGCACATTTTTAGAATGTGCTTTGTTGGGTTACTACCCAGCGCGTCCAAGAATCCGGCCAGAGGACAAAACAGAAGAAGTCAGAGAATCTCAAAAATAAGTGTTTATTCAGATATCTGGGCGATTTACAAAGATCAACATGTCAACACATGGGCGATCTAAGCAAAATGGCAATGGCTCTCTGCATGATTTGTGTTTTTATTTATTCAGATAGGCGGTGTCTTTTGCAATGTGTCAGTTACTGTAAAAGTACTGCGTTCACCAGAAGATTTAATCTGTGGCTGTTATAAGAAGAACATCTGCGTGCCCTCTGTATGACCCGAGACTTGCACAGGATGTGGTGTTTGTCTGCAAGAGCTAAACACGTACAGGATGTGCTGCTTCTCTGCATGAACAGATACGTTTTGATTAAGCAGTATGTTAGCCACACAAGATAATGAATAAGGCAATATTATAACAATATTCTTCAGCTTGTTCTATTTTTGGCCAGAGTAAAACAAAAAACAATCTGAAGTTGTCTTTATTTTTAAGTTAAAACACTAAATTGGCCCTAGTGTGTGAATGTGAGTGTGCATGTTGTCTGTCTATCTGTGTTGGCCCTGCGATGAGGTGGCGACTTGTCCAGGGTGTACCCCGCCTTCCGCCTTAATGCAGCTGAGATAGGCTCCAGCACCCCCCGCAACCCCGAAAGGGACAAGCGGTAGAAAATGGATGGATGGATGCCATGATTTTACCAGTCCGGCTGTCATGATCCATTGCCCGGGTCATGTTATGTTTAGTTTGTTTCGGCAGCTTAGTTGTTGTTTATTTCTGTTTCAGCACCCTCGTTAGTTTTCTTAGTTTCCTTGGGTGCTGATTTTCTTCACCTGTCTCTGATTAGGGGTCGGGACGCTCACCTGCTACGGGTCACTAATCAGAGAGCTATTTATTCTTGCCTCGCGCCACATGCTGTCTGGCAGTCTCGCTCGCTTCATGCGGCACTTTGCGTTTGGTAATTTCTTCTTGTGAGTTTATGTTTGCTAACCACTTGGTACTAGCCTCTTGCTTGTTCAAGTATTAAGCTTTGCCGCAGTTTCCTGTGCCATCAGCACGTCTGCCTTTTTGTGTTTTTGCCCTCGCTTATTGTGAATAAATAAGCATCTTACCTGCCGTCCTTTCTGCATCTTGGGGACACGACCACCGCAACCATGCGACCAAAACGTAACACCGGCGGCCCACATGGGAGTAGATTTTCCTCCATGCGGCCACTGGGTTAAAATTAGTTTGACACCCCAGTTTGGGAATGGGGGCCCCGTTTTGAGGCACATGCACAATGCTAATAAATGAAATTTACTCTCAGCCCCCTTCCTGGTCTGTCATTGATAAAAACGTAATGGCACTTTTCTCCAAAACTAGTGCTGTCAAATGATTGTTTTTTTTTAAATCAGATTAATCACACTGCAAATTATTACACACTTGCCAAGGTTTAAAATTTTAAATTTAGACATTTCCCTAGTTTTAAGAGCTATTTACTCATTTGTAGTCCATGACTAATCTTAGTTTTAGCATGAATAATATTTTGTCTATTGTAGTTTAAAATGTTAAAATTCAGAAAAAAACTATTCAAATAAGATACTTTCGTTTCCCCCCACATAGAAAATCATGTTTAAAGATCCTGCAACATTTCTAAAATGCTTAATTTATGAATTGCAAGTTGAATAATGCTTGTTTTCAGAATCAAAATATTATTTATATCTTAAAAATCCTGCTAATTTCTAGACCTACAAATCTCAATTTATCTGTCTATGCAGCTATTTAATTTCAATAGTTTTTAGTAATGTTTTCCCCAAAATCTAGTCTTTTTATCTTAAATTTTGACAGCTCTTTTTAACAGTGAACACTTTTGAATCTGGATTACTCATGCCTAACCCAAGGCAATTGCATTATTTATATTAACTTGAAAAATAGCCCAATATTTTGGACACCAATGCAATTTTATAGTCAGAATGTGATGCAGGATTTTTTTGGTATATTTTACTTTTAAATACATTTACTTTTGTTTTGCTAAAAACTTGGTAACAGTTTAATCTTAAATCTATCCATCCATCCATTTTCTGGAGTCTAACCCAGCTGCATTGGGGCGGAAGGCGGGGTACACCCCGGACAAGTCACCACCTCATCACAGGGCCAACACAGATAGACGGACAACATTCACACTCACATTCACACACTAGGGACAATTTAGTGTTGCCAATCAACCTATCCCCAGGTGCATGATTTTGGAGGCGGGAGGAAGCCGGAGTACCCGGACGGAACCCACGCAGTCACGTGGAGAACATGCAAACTCCACACAGAAACACCAATCCAGTCGGGATGTTTTTCGGATTGAATCTTGCCACTGCTCACTCATCTTTGCACTGACATATGCATTGACCTGATCACTGATCATATAACAACTTGTGCTGCATGTACAGTAAAAAAAAATTGTGTGATTAAACCGTATATTTCTGAAAATGCATAGTAAAGAAGGAAAAAACATATATAAGTCGCACTGGAGTATAAGTCGCATTTTTGGGGGAAATTTATTTGATAAAACCCAACACCAAGAATAGACATTTGAAAGGCAATTTAAAATAAGTAAAGAATAGTGAACAACAGGCTGAATAAGTGTACATTATATGACGCATAAATAACCAACTGAGAACGTGCCTGGTATGTTAACGTAACATATTATGATGAGTCATTCAAATAACTATAACATATAGAACATGCTATACGTTTACCAAACAATCTGTCACTCCTAATCGCTAAATCCCATGAAATCTTATACGTCTAGTCTCTTACGTGAATGAGCTAAATAATATTATTTGTTGATATTTTACGATAATGTGTTAATAATTTCACACATAAGTCGCTCCTGAGTATAAGTCACACCTCCGGCCAAACTATGAAAAAAACTGCGACTTATAGTCCGAAAAATACGGTATATACAGTATGATTAATGGGATATTTTTGGGATTATTCACATGAGTTAACTCGTTATTTTTGAAGCTCTACTCCAAAGGTTGTTATGGTCTCATTTGGCGCACAGTAGTAGTGCTGGAATGGTTATTTTAAAGCGTCAGGGTTTTGCAACTGTGTTTTCATTATGTTAAATTTGTTGTTTTACATTAAAACATAAATCATTGAACAATTTATTTCCCATGAATGCGTTTTAGTACAAAACATCAAATAAAATCCAAACTCAATTAATTGATTAAAAAAGTATGAGAATAGATCAAATGTGATGTAAAAATTTGGCCCTAAATAAGTCATCTATAGGTGACAAACATCACAACTCTATGCTAAAATAGACAAGCTGACAAGGAAACACAGGCGCTCCTTGAAACAGACAAAATTCTTGCCCTCTTCCTTTTTAATCTCCTGCGTAAATAATTTGTTTGTTTACTCTGGTAGCACAAAATCTTTGCATTGACTACAAATGTTCCAGCACTGAGACCTACACTAACCGGGACCATGCTTACTTTCCGTAAACACACCGTACTAAGTCGTGTTTTGTGTGCATGTGGGTTATTATAATTTCTGCACCTACTGTAAATATAAACCATACCCACCACATTTTTGTACAAATGTTATTTCATACATATATTGGCCGCACAAGTCCATAAATCGCAGGTGCACACGTGGAAACCGGAACTATTTACACAGGGTTCATTCGCACGTTTAACAAAACACAGTGGCAGCAACACGGCATACCAGGGTCATTGAGCGCTATCTTTGGCCTTCTCCTCCTCCTTAGTGCATAACGTGCTAAATGGCTGACTTTATGATTGGGTTAGTGCGTTTGATTTAATGTAAACAATTTTATTGGTGCACCATGACCCGTTCAAAGATTTTATTGGTCTAATGTGCCGAGGCTAAATTTATTAGCGGCAGGTGAAGCTTGTGAACGTGGAAAAATCAATAGAATTACCTGTAGCATTGTATAAAGCGCAGGGTTCTAAGCTTGGGGGGGGGAAAGTAGCAGCTTATAGTCTGGAAATTACAGTACTTCCATTCATATCGACCTTCCAGGTTTTGTCATTCTTTGCTGTCATCTTCCCGTTTTTGTTTCCTGAGTTTGCTCTCTATGAAAATAAATATTCTCCCGCACTGACCT